>NC_138769.1:237725564-237815564 GCF_965119305.1 Pelophylax lessonae
TTTGGAATTTAATGATGTTATCTTTGGCTTCCCTGCCTGGCATGAATCCCACCTGTTCGGGGCCAATGATGTGCTCTAAGAAGGGGCAGAGTCTATCAGCAAGAATTTTAGCGAGTAATTTGAGGTCTATATTAAGCAGAGAAATTGGCCTATAGTTTGAGCATAGACATGGATCCTTATCTGGTTTAGGGATAACTGAAATATGCGCTAATAGGAAATCTTTGGAGGGAGTGTGATTATCTTTGAGTGTATTTAATGCGTCTGTTAAGTGTTGGGCTAGAAGGTCTGCATTGAGTTTATAATATTGTGCCGTGAAGCCATCTGGCCAGGGCTTTTACCTGATTTTAGGGCTTTAACCACTTTGCCGCTGCTCACTAGAGCACTACTGCGGCAAAGTGGCTCGATAACGTCTGGTGGCGTAGCCCTACGTCACCAGACATTCCCCTCTCTCGGCGGTGCGCGCTGTATTCAGTCACAGCGGGAGTCGGGCCAGAGGAAGAGCGGCGGCGATTGCCGCCGCTCTTCCCGGATCGTCAGGGATCGAGTGTGGAGATCCTAAGTGACAGGCAGGGTCAGATTGCAGGGTTCAGCATAGCTGAACCTGCGATCAGTCCTTGTGTCACATAGTCCCCTCCCCCCACACACGTCAGTAAGCACCAGGCATACATTAACCCCTTGATCACCAATAAAAATTAACCCCTTCCCTGCCAGTGTCATTTTTACAGTAACAGCGCATATTTATAGCACTGATTACTGTAGTAATGTCACTGGTACCCCCAAAAGTGTCAAAAATGTCAGTCAAGGGTCCGATCTGTCCGACACAATGTCGCAGTCCTGCAAAAAAAAATCGCAGATCGTCGCCATTACTCGTTAAAAAAAAACCACCAAAAATGACAAAAATCTTTCCATTAGTTAGTAAACGCAATAACTTTTGCGCAAACCAATCAAAATACGCTTATTGCGATTTTTTTTACCAAACATAGTTAGCAGAAAACAAATTGGCCAAAAATTTAAAAAAATTTTGTTTTTTACATTTTTTTTGGGGGGGGGATTTCGTATAAAAAAAAGTGAAAAATATTGTTATTTTTTCAAAATTTACGCTCTTTTTTTGTTTATAGCGCAAAAAGTAAAAATCGCACAGGTGATCAAATACCACCAAAAGAAAGCTCTGTTTGTGGGAAAAAAAGGACGTAAATTTCGTTTGGGTACAGCGTCGCACGACCGCGCAATTGTCAGTTAAAGTCGCACAGTGCCGAATCGCAAAAAGTGGCCCAGACGTAAGACAGCAAAATCCTCCGGTGGTAAAGTGGTTAATCGCCGCGTTTACTTCATCGACTGTGATGTCTTCTTCTAGGCTGGAAATTTGATCTGGTTGTAGGGTTGGTAAATTACTGTTATATAGGTAGTCTTTGATGGCTCTATCTCTGTCTGGTGTGGTATCTGCCGGTCTGTTTTGAATGGGGATATTATATAGTTTGGAGTAGAAGTTGCTAAAGGTATCTGCAATATCTTTTGGGTTCTGTAGAAGTTGAACTTTGTGATCTTTAATGCCATGTACATTGTTGGATGATTGCATTTCTTTAAGTGCTCTAGCTAAGGCTCGTCCACCTTTATCCCCCTGCTCGTAATAAAGGGATTTCTTGAAAAAATAATTCTCCTCATGTCTGTGTCAAGGAGATCCTTTAAAGAAAAGGAGAGGAGGTTATCATTTTTGCAGGATGTTAGTGATGAGCAAAGTTAGTGGCTATTGGGGAAATAGCAATCGTGATGTCCATTATTCCTGGTCTTGAGTTGCCTCTTTTTTGTTCTGAGTGAGCTCATGATATCACAGTGTGTGGATTGGTGTCTTCTGGTCATCTGTAACAGCCCAGGTTGAAAAGGGGAAGCTGAAGGGATGTTATGTGAGTGGAGGAAGGAAGTTCAGATATTACTTATCAAGCTGAAAGGAAATTAGTGTGTTTCAGTAATAAGTAAACGTCGCCATCTAGTGGTTGAAAAAAAAATGCACTTTAGAATAGGGGTATTGTGATGAATGGCCAAAGGATCATATTGTTGAAATTCTTGGGTTAATCCCTGAGGAGGAGAGGAAATATCTTGGGGAGAGGAGCAGCAGAGGATTTAAAGTTGAGGAATGAATCCTGATTACAGAGTGTCTCTGTATAGGTCTGTATCAGTTGCGGTCTCTGTTCTTGGGATTCTTAGGAGGGGAGCTGAACAAAGAGGTGAGTTCCCTTTTTTCTGATGTTTGCCCTTTTTGTAGTGTAGTTGAGAGGTTGAGGGTTCAGGAGTAGGTGGTGTATCTCCTTGCGCTTGTGGAATGAGGAATTCAGCGTTCCAATCTGGTAGTAAGATGGGATCAAGCTGGAGGTCGGTGCAAAAGGCAGGCAGTTCATCAGAGGTACGTAGTGTGTACTGTTTGCCTCCATAGGTAACTTGTACCGCAAATGGATATTTCCAGTGATACTGAATGTTTTTGTCTCTGAGCAGGTCTAGCAGAGGCTTAATTGCTCTTCTGTTTTTTAGAGTTATTGAAGATAAGTCCTGGAATAGTTGTAGTGGAGGGTCATTGAATAATATTTGCTCATTTTGCTTAGCTTTGAAGAGGATCTCCTCCTTGAGTGGGTGGCTAGTCATGCAACAAATAATGTTTCTTGGGAGCACCATCCTGAGCTTTGGGCCTTAGTGCTCTGTGTGCCCTCTCAAACTCTATGGGAGATTCAGCCGGTCTTTCTAATAAACTGTTAAATACAGATTGTAAAGCAGGCTTGATCTGATCTTTCTCCACTGTTTCAGGGACCGATTATCAACCACATGTTGAGGGGGATAACAATCCAGCAAACAAACTCCACTAAGGGAGCCTGGCTAGAGTGGTACTTAAGTCAAGGAAAGAGGGTGAAGGGAATAAGACCAAGAAAAAGTAGGGGTACTGAAGGATGAGGGATAGGAAAGGGAGAAAATAGGAACTATTTGCCTTTCTATTAGAGATAATAAATGAAGGGGAGCTAAAATAAATTATATTAGGTGGGACCTTGAAAGGTAGGGAGAGGTTGAGGTAGTTTCAGTAGCAGTGGGGAGATTCCTTATGTGGTGGGTCTAACCAGCTCTGTCTACCTCCCCTATGCCCTTGTCCCCTATAAAGAATACGGGAGCTACCCAGGTACACGTGCTAGTTGTAGCAAGATGAGGGATGTATGCCCCAATAAAATGGTCTTGGCGAACTAATGGTTTAAGGAAAGTTACCCATAAACTGGGCATATTCTGAAGTGGTTTAAAAGTGAGGCCAGAAAGACTAGTTCTTTATGAATTTTGAGGAGTGGTCTAATAATATAGAGATTAATTCTGCCATCTCTGCTATTTTTCTCAGGAACTAGTCTGGGACAGTTGAAGCTTGAGTAGAACACTGGAGCACAAAGCTTGACTGCGTTCACCGTATGCATCACCAGTGACTTTAAGTATGCTCTCCTGGAGAGAGAAGTAGGGTGCAGAAGGAATAGGGCCAGAGTAAAGTGTTGTGTGAAGGTGATGACCAAAGAAATTGTTTGGTGAACAGAGGACAGGAGCGAATGGAGGGTTGGACAGGCCCACCAGATATGTATTAGTGGGCCGAATTCTGAACTGTAACTCCAGCATAAGTTGGACGTGGAAGGCAAGAACGTATGGATCTGCATCCAATGCAAACCAATGCGATTGTATGTTCTAGTTATTTTCTTGGACGGTCACATTTACTGAGCATTTGTGGATAGAAGTATGAATCAATTCTCAATCCTCCTCAGATAAATCTAGAGTCAGATCTTTCTCCCAAGATAGGCAGGTCGCATAATTGAGCGTGGAATTGGAGTGAGTATACAGTAGAAACCAAACGTTGTTGAGGTGTATTTCTAGAGCACAAAAATTCAAAGAGAGTAAGACGATAGGTCCAGAGGTTCAGGTGGTCTGGGCTTCTGAGGAAGTGGTGCAGTTCACCATGGGTCCAGTAAGGGAAGGCTTGCCCTAGCATAAGAGAGGCCAAGCACTAAAGGCTTCCATGCCCTTCTTTTTAAGTGATTATCGAGGGGGTGACTATATTGGAGGCTGGAGGTTTGCTAAAATATCTTGCAGGCTTCACTATTCTTTGTGATTGGATCCCCAAGAGGGTTTTTTAAGCACATTTCCACTGTGTGGAACACATCAAGCACCTTTCCTTTGATTACAGCACCTTATTGAAGTTATACTTTGAGTGGACTGTTTACTCAATTTTGGACATTTTTTTACACTGTAATATTCAGCACCTTTGCACATTATGCACAAAATTATAGTTTTGGCACCATTGCACTCTAATTATTCTGTGAATTGATGTTAGTTGTCATCATTGACGTAGCACAATTGCACTTTACATGATTTAATCTATTGTTGTTTTTATATTTATTTTATGGATATGCACATTCGTAATACAATTGCACCTTACATGATTTAATCTATTTATTACTTTATGGATATGCACATTCTTGCAAGCGCTGTCTTTTTTGGCACTTTATTGATTTTCTTGGTTTTTACCTAGTGAACATCATCTGCAGGATCACGTTTTATTGATAGTTCTAAGCATGGGTTATAATTAAATTTTTTACACTAAAGGCTTAACAGTTTGCCCTTGTGAAAGAAATGTTTGGCTAAGATTCATTGGTGGGGCTGAATACCAGAAATTAACTGTCTAGACATCCCAGGAAGGGAGGCCTCAGGATTTAGATGAATTTGATATGACTGGTAGTACAAGACAAGGAGCAATACATGGCAGAGGCATACAGGCTGTTGAGTGATTCGGAAACCTATGAGAGACTCCCAGGAGATCCAACAGCTGCATATATGGTAGTCTATAAGGGGATTTTGGATCGAACAGTGGAGGCAAAAATCCTCACCAAACAAGAAAAAAGCTTTTTATTAAGACCCTTCCCAGTCATACCACACTTCTACCATATCCCCAAAGTACATAAGGACGTTTCGGACCATCCGGGCAGGCCCATAATAGTGGGCATAGACAGCCTTACATGCAATCTGGGGAATTATATTGACTTCTTCCTACAGGACATGGTGATGCAGTTGCCCTCCTATATTCGTGACTCAGGCCATATGCTTGAAGTCCTGACCAATTATGAATGGCAAGAGGGATATATGTGGGTTTCTATCACGTACCTGGTGCTGGAGGCCAATGGAGAGAGAGGGCTTCCCTTGCGGCTAAGTTCCAGACCCCCCTGAGGATGAGAACAGGAGAGTCAGGCCTAAAGTAGCATGGGTCGCCTGCTGGACTGTGTGCAGAAGGATCCAGAGTACAGCTGCAGTGCTGGAGTGGAATCAGCAGACAGGTGGCGCCCGTGAGGTGTTTGCAGGACTTGGATAATGCTGAGACTGGAACGTGGTCAGATGGATCGCCAAGATCAGGAGCCAGGTGGATATCAGAGCAAGCGTGGTCAGGTGGATAGCCGAGGTCAAACACAGGAAGCAATCAGGAAACAGGTCAAGCACAAGCCGGGTCAGTAACAGGAGAAAGGAACTGGAATATCACAAGGATAACACACTGGAGGAGCCGAAGATCAACCAGCAACTAAAATCACTGGCAGGCTTCCGTATATAGGCCCAGGTAAATTGCTGGTAGTGCTGCTGGGTCCTAAAGTCCTTCTCCTGCCAAGTTGCTGATAGCGCTGCTGGGTCCTAGAGCCCTTCTCCTGGTGTTTGTGCCCTGACAGTTTCATTGGATGTATGTTCTTTATACACCTCCATTCAGCACGAGCATGGGTTACAGGCGGTACAATATTTTTGTTCCAAAATCAGACACTCCATCATACCCAAATAGAATTCTTATTAGGGTGCATTGAGTTTACCCTGACACATAACTATTTTATGTTTGTGGGAGAATTCTATAGGCAGCTTAGGGGCACGGCGATGGGAGCCAGGTTCTCCCCTAGTTATGCAAATTTGTTCATGGGGTTGTGGGAACATCACTACATTTGGAGAAATAACCCATATGGGGCGAACCTGGTTCTCTTTGCCCGTTATATCGATGACATAATCGTCATCTGGGATGGATCTGATGTAGAACTATAGGGATTCTTCCAATACTGCCAGAATAATCTGTATGGGATTCAGTTCACACATGTGGTGGATAAGGAAAAACTGATTTTTTTGGATCTAGAACTCAAGGCGGAACCAGGTGGACGTATTACATCAAAAACCCACAGCAGGCAACTCATATCTGCATGCCCGGAGCCACCATCACCCCAGGTGGATACGTAACGTCCCTTTGGGACAATTTTGCAGGCTGAGATGCACATATGCCAAGCTCGAGGACTTTGAAGAACAGAGTTCTATCTTGACTAAAAAATTCCAACAGAAGGGATACGATAACCAATGTATACATACAGCCTATACAAAATATAGGCAGGAATATATACGGATGAGAGGAAGTCTAGGAGCGGCAGATATAGTCATGAAAAGAAAGCAAGAGAGGATTATCAAGTGACATTCTGCACCAAATATAATCAAAAAGCATTTGCCATCTAAAACATATTAAAAAAACACTGGGGCATCCTAGAAAAAGACTCTCTACTTTCAGGAGCAATCCCAAATAAACCTAAGGTTATTTATCGTAGACCAAAAGATCTAAAGAGCGTCATAGCACCAAGTCGAGTCAAACACACCAGGACAGTCATTGACACTTAAACTTCTAAATGCTGCAAAGGCGTGCATACCCGCTGTGTGGAGACAAACCCAGCCACCAACTCAGGCTCTATGGTACTCTAAAGTAAAGGAGATTCACAAGATGGAGGAACTCACCTCCACTTTGAAAAATAACCTTCCAGGTCCCCATCACTCCAGCCAGTTTGCATAGCCAAATTAAATATAATCAATACATATGGACATATACTTGTAGAAAGTGCCAAAGGTGCAACAAAGTGCTGTGGTATAGTGCAAAGAATAAATAAATATAAAAATAAAAATACTAAAAAATTATATATAAATATAAAGTGCTCAGTGGGAGGTTGATCAATATTGTGTAATAAATGAACTGTCAAACATACCCAAAGTGCACCAACTGGTGATCAAATACATAAATATGCCAGGTGGAGGAAAGTTTCACTTAAGCCTCGTACACACGCGTCGAAATTCGGCCGGGAATTTTCATCCGACGACCTATCTGCCGATTTTAGGCTTGTTAGTACGACTCCGACTTTTCGGCCGAAAAAAATTCTGGTGTGCAGGCTTTAAAATTGTTGTCGACCGTCAACACAACATCCGATTTTCCTTCAGTCAGTACAGATTTCGTCAGACAAAAATCTAAAAATCGGAACACGCATGATCGGAAGCAAATAACGACCTTGAAGAATTTTGTCAAGAAAACTAGCCATTGTATCAATAAAGAACTTTTGTCTCGCGGCAGGCAAATAAATATATTAAATGCAATGCACATGATCATCTTGGTTAATGTGAGAAGAAGGAAGCTGCTGCTCATAATTCTATACTTTAGAATTAAAGAGGCATGTGTTTTGTTATGATGATGATGATAATGATTTGGCTATTCTATATGTTGCATATTTTTTTTACAAATAACTGTTAAAACTCTTCACGTTCTCTTTGGTTTATGAACGGAAAATATCTAACTATTGATGTGTCCCTTTATTCATTTTTTCATTAATGTATAATACATATATTGCTGCCTACTCCCAATATGCTCAATTTAAAAAAATAAAGATAGGCAAGTAGTTTTTTTAACATTTTCTTTATTTTAGAAATAAAGAAATTCAAACATAAATATAGAGATACTCTCCTTATTCAACATATAACATAAAAAGGGCATTCCCTCCTCATATAACGTATAAATAAATAATAAGGGGTAACAGAAAAAACATATTATAAATTATTTGCATTTATAAATATGTATAGTCGTGTGACAATGGGGGTATGTGGGGATCAGGGGCATATTGCCACTGACTGCCATGTGGCTGTTGTGGCTGTGGTGGAGGTGGTTGCTGTGGTGGAGGTGGAGGTGGAGGGGATGGTTGGTAGTCGGACAGGTGGGTGTGTCCATGGATTTCTCCACAGACCCCTATATTGAGCACCTGTAGGACGAGGAGCTCTGCCCTTTTGCCGCTGCTGCTCACTCATTATGCGCAATTTATTAGCAGTGAGAGAGCCAAATGAGTCAAATGAGTCTGCCTCATCTGGCTTTCTCTGCAGGGCCATAGAGGCCTGGCTGAGAAAAGCAACAGTGGCCTCCTCCAAATTTTTGGTTTTCTTCTTGCGTTTTTGTGGAGGTTGGGTGGTTACCGGCTGCTCCACTGACTCCTGGCTTCCACTTGCCTCCTCCACATTGACACTTTCCTGTTGATGAAATTAACAAATTATTATAATGTTATAGTGTATATAAAAAGTCATGTTTGTTTGATTATTTTAACCAAATAACAGACTTTACATTAAGGGTAAATTATTGGCTTGATAATATATTTATTGCATCATTATCTTTATTGCAGACAATATATTGGTAAATGCTATACCTGTGTCAAGCTTGGCTACAGGAAATCTTCCTCCTGGCTTGCACCACATGAGCCCTCTGCCGAAGTGGAAGGGAGAGTCGACAGGGATGGCCTGGATTCGGATTGTTCCGACAGGATCCGCAGGCTTTTGAAATACCAGAGCCTTGGTATATATATTTCATCGGTACCAGCTCCTGACTTCTCCGACTTGTGTATCTTGTTGAGCTCCCTTTTGTAGGTGCTGCGGAGGTTTCCAATTTTGCCCTTGACATAATTGATGTCGGCATTATGGCAAATAGGCTTGCATAAATCGGCCAATTTTTGATAGGCCTCACTTTTCAATTGCTTGTTTAAGTATTCCCTACTCTTTACCTTCCACAAACAAGGCAATTTGCGGTATTCCTCAATGAATAGAGGCAAAAAGTCCGGTGAGGTAAACTTGTCTACCATTATTATGTATATTATGCCTGCAAGACACAACACAACACAAAATATAGTCAAAGATCATGTATTTTGTCACATAATAAAGATAGGCCCAATTTAAGCTGTATAGGGCCCAAAACACCCGCTTTAGAATCAAAAGTCGAACCTTTGTTTGTTCGGAAGAATCGTGGTTCGCTGATCGATCGTGCTCCGGGAAAAGATCTGTCCGATGGCGAATCGGCGAGCGAACAATCTGGAGCCCTTTAAATACAGTGCATGCGTCAACTCCGCCTCCAGTGGCGCGCTGACGCAGGGGTGTGTACGTGCCGAATATTAAGCTGCATGCGACACACACACGTGAGTCGGCAGAAGATTCGTGGAGGAGATGGCGGAATCGCGGAGTTGTAGTGAAGGCCGCAGTGGTTGGGCTCAGAAAAAAACCAAAGCCACACCTATGAGCAAGGGTGAGATGGTGGCCATACTGGAGAAAAACAATTATGATGGGAAGCTGGAGAATTATGAAAGGCCCAACTCCAGAAAAGACAGAATTCTTGATAAGGTGATATCAGCTTTAACCACTTGCCGACTGCCGCACGACTATTTACGTCGGCAGTCAGCCCCTCACAGGCAGAGCAACGTAGTACAACGTCGCTAGCCTGTGAGGGTCTAGGGATCGAGCGCACGCCCCCGGAGGCGCCCTCCCGCGTGGTCACGGACCCCCCCGCACGTGTGACCGGCGAACCCGATGTCCGCCGGTCACTCAGCGATCGTCGGTGCAGAGGGAGAAAGGCAGGCGGCTGATGTAAACAAGCCGCCTGTCATTCTCTCCTGTGTAGAAACAGTGATCATACGGTTCTACTATGTAGGACCGTTGATCACTGTTCTTACACCTCAAGCCACAGCCAATCACAGTTAGAATCACGCCCCTAGGGACACACATAACCCCTCCCTCTCAAAAAAAGTTAACCTGTTCACTGCCAGTGTAATTTTTACAGTAACAGTGCATATGTATAGCACTGATTACTGTAGTAATGTCACTGGTAACCCCAAAAGTGTCAAAAATGTCAGTCAAGGGTCCGATCTGTCCGCCGCAATGTCGCAGTACCACAAAAAAAATTGCATATTGCCGCCATTACGCGTTTAAAAAAAAACAACAAAAATGACAAAAATCTTTCTCTTTGTTAGTAAACGCGATAACTTTTGCACAAACCAATCAAAATACGGTTTTTGCGTTTTTTTTACCAAACATATGTAGCATAAAACAAATTGGCCGAAAATGTTAAAAAATTTTGATTTTTACATTTTTTTGGGGGAATTTCATATAAAAAAATGTGAAAAATATTGTTATTTTTGCAAAATTTACGCTCTTTTTTTGTTTATAGCGCATGATCAAAAAATCGCACAGGTGATCAAATACCACCAAAAGAAAGCTCTGTTTGTGGGAAAAAAGGACGTCAAATTCGTTTGGGTACAGCGTTGCACGACCGCGCAATTGTCCGTTAAAGTCACGCAGTGCCGAATCGCAAAATAGGCCCTGGTCAGGAAGGGGGTAAAATCTTCCGGGGCTTAAGTGGTTAAAGAAGATTTATGGTGTGGATCGATCAAAGGACCAAATCAGAAAAAGATGGTCAGATCTGAAACATCGGGAGCAAGAACAACTAGGTCACATCCATCATATCTTGAAAAAAGTAAGCAAAAGTTGTGTGTAAGCAATATGTATTGGGTATATTTGGTGTATGTTGTATAGAAATGTCTAGATACTAATGTATATGAAAACTTGATTTTTTTATATTATTTGTCATGTATTTATTTTATTGATATATTGATGATTTATTTGTATATTACATTAAAAGACAGGAATCCACACTAAACTATATATGCATATTATTGCAAAGAATTTTCTTTACAAACTCATATTTGTTCCATATTCTTTTTTTCACCTTAAAATAGGGAAAAAATGAAATTAAAAGAAAGACAAAATATGAGGAGAAGGGAATCTACAGTGACTGCTGCATCCACATTGGATGACGAAAATGAAGATATGGGCCCTTATGCTGTGACACATTCCAAAAAAGGTATTTGTTTCCTATGCTGAGTCAATCATTAATGTCCCTACTTTTTAGGAGGTAACCATGTACATGTCTGAATATTTTATGTGAAAATAGCTGTCAAGCAGTGCACCATGTCATAGCAAATTTCCCTCCTGTGAATTTTCTGACATGCAACATTTTTATTATGTAGAGAATGAACCAAGAAAACACTGTGACCACTAGGGAGGAAATGGCAAGTAGTCCAGAGTGCAGCATTGCGGAGTCAAGTGTGCAGCAAATAAGCATACCACTACAGCAACATCAAGGTTGGTAGGCACATAATGTTTATAAATGGGAGACGAAAAATATGTGATTTGGGGATGATTGTTTAACCTTCTATTGTTGTATTTCAGACAAAATGGACATTCCAGATGTCCCCGAGGTTCCCTCATTTGAGTCATGGGATCTGTCACCTCCAGCCAGATCAGATGTGGAAATCTTTGATCCAAGATCCCCTGCCATCATTCCGAGTGTGTCTCCAAAAAATTTGGAAAAAGAACCAAGTGTTGGGGAGCCAGTTTTGTGCCCAAGTAAGTATTATTCTAATGTTGTTTCTAGTGTATTTCTCGTTTGGTGTATTTGATGTAATGCTTCAAAGGAACTACCTGTTTGCTACATTATGTGAATCAGGTGCGCTAAACTTATAAATAATCATATAGTGACAAATCAACAAAAATGTTCACCATTTTTGTTGATTTGTCACTATATGATTATATATTTGACACATTATTTATAAGTTTAGCGCACCTGATTCACATTTTCGACATAACATATATTTTCCAAGGTTGCAGCTTTTCTTATTGTTCCTGCGCACTTTTTTCACACAACATCACTGTTTGCTACATTAGCAAGGTGTGAAACCAGACAGTGCTAATGTACATAGTATAAAGTGCATTACCATGGGGGAGGAAGAAGTGTAATGAGCTGTGTCAACAGGTGGAATCGTTTATGAGCCACAGACACCAGTGTAAAGAGAACATAATGTTTGCACTGTGTACTTTCATAGTAGTATAGGTGTCATAAGGGCAAGCAGGTTACACACAACAATGCACAGGGTAGGTACTAACTATGAATTAGTTTATGATGAACTTGACCCAAAATGTTTAGATATTATGACCTCATCTAGTCGCTTGGCATGTACTTAATATATTATTTTTTATTAACAGGTCATGTTATTCCTAGTTGCACAATAGCCAGGATGACAGTTGAGGCTTTGCAGTGTTGCTCTGAACTGGAAGAAATTAAGGAGGCTGCTACAGCATTACAAACAAAAATGCACAACTTTGTTGACCTGCTAGCTAAATTTTAATATTATTTATTTTTATTTGTTTTTGGTTTTAATTGGGATATTTTTTGTTTTCCCGATGTTATTACAAAATTTGATGGCCTATTATTTGGCCAATACCTGATCATCTGCAAAAGGTGTCCCAAAGTTTCTAAAACATTTTTAATGTTTTATACAGGGCTCCTATGCATATGAAGCACTTTACAACACCCTTACCCTAACCCTGTGAATGTATTAAAAAATGTTTACACTCAACAATGTGTGTTAGAATATTTCTTTGGCTTGCCGTGGGGGGGTAGGTCTAAAGCTGTGTAAGGTGGCACAAAATGTATGATGGCTGTCCTGTATGTTGAATGTTAATTAAAGCATTTTAGTTTGTGTGTATAATTGAAAAGAAAAGAAAAAAAGCTGCTAAATGGCCATGTATGCCCATATATAAAGAGACACCTTCATCCCAAATGAACATGTAAGCAATTTCAAAGAGTTTCCATGAGGCAGATGCGAAGAATTGCCCAACTCCAGTGGTGGAAGACATGTGTATAATTATCAGCCTGCCAGAATGATTGTTCCTTCTGGACCAGTGGCCATCTAACAAGTGATATTCACTAGTACACTGAGTGCACAATGATATCTGTGGACTGAGTGGCAATCAGTCTACACATATACAGGTTCTATTTAAAGGACTAGCACTCCTAGGATTGTATATGGCATTGAGATGGTTACTAGCACTCAGTGTATGGAGATCAGTGTAATATATAGTGTATCGCAGCTTCGTTTTTCCATTTCACTTTACATTACCTATATATAACACTTATATCTCTACACTGAGCAAGTTTCACATAACACTGACATCTCCTTACATTGGTGGGCAGTGAGAAGGATGTCATAAATTAACACAACACAACAGGTGGAGGTAAGTTGTTATTACACTAATGTATTAAGAAAAATAAATAGTATGGGTACCTTCTGGCCAATGACCACCAATGTAAGGTGACCTTGGGTGTGACCTACTTTACAATGTGAGAGGGCTTTTAGAAATAAACAGGGGTGCTGAAGGCCCTGGTATTTTGGCCACTGGTAAACCAAACACACATGGCCAAAATCGCATTTGAACAGCTGGGGAGAGACAACAGTAGATAAACACACTGATGAATGTATTAACCCTTCAAAAGTCACACATATATAACACATGATGAACAAAAAACATGTTGATTTTGATATGTACCCAAAATATTAAAATACACACTCCAGAATAAATGCAAAATTTTTTAATTGCACAAATAAGATTATATTGATCCAAATTATACTGTATCGGGCAGGAATTGCTGCCAAGAAATGGCCCCTATCCCCACAAAATATTCAACATTTTGTTGCCTAATATCATGGGCACTTCTGGATGGCAAGCCAGAACGGGCTACTTCAATTGATGTCATTGGATCCACTGGCACACGTGGTTCAGCCTCTACACTCAGACCTGGCATGGCAGGGTCACTCTCAAATGGCTGCAAACTGACATATGTCTCTGCACGCGCAAATAATTATGCAAAATGCAGCAACACAGGACCACATTAGCAATTTTGTATTGTGCCAGATGGATGGAAGTCAAGAAAATCCGAAACCTATTGGACATTATCCCGAAGGCATTCTCCACCACTCTTCTAGCACGGGATAAGCAGTAGTTGAAGATCCTTTGCTCGGAGTGAGGTTCCTCTGAGGGAAGGGCTTCATTAGATGCTCCCCAAGAGCAAAGGCATCATCAGCCACAAAAACGAAACTGAGCCCCTCAATTGTTTGCTCCCTGGATGGCAAGTTGAGAGTGCCATTTTGAAGCCGTCGAGCAAACTCTGTTTGGTCAATGACTCCCCCATCAGAATTACGGCCATTCTTCCCAATGTCCAAAAACAAAAACTCATAATTAGCATTGACAATTGCTAGCATGACAATGCTAAAAAAAACTTTATAGAAATATGAGCCTGAATTTGGTGGTGGAACAATGCGGACGTGCTTGCCATCAATAGCACCCCCACAATTGGGAAAATTCCACTGCTCCTGGAATTGAGCAGCAATTTCCTGCCACTGCTCTGCGTTGGACGGAAACTGTGGGGAAAAAAATTAAATACAATTAGTGCTTGAGCACATCACATTATTAAAGTGAAAGTGGATAGTAATGCGCTTCAATAGTAAACCAACAATATTAATGTGTAAAACAATCAAATCTTGTAGGTGCAAAAATAGTGCACAAAATTGGAGGACTTCAGAATCATGTGTAAACAAAATACAGTTTATCAATTAAAGTCCATAATCAAACATGTGCAAATAATATGTTCAGTGGCGAGTCCACATTTAGATGGTGACTGTGTTCAAATTCCAACGAAGTGAATGGCCTCTTACCATGTGTTAGACAAAACAGAGCCTCCAAATAAACTTGACAATGTGATAATAAAATAACGCCCAGTGATAAAGATGGACTCTTACCAGAGATGATGGAGATAAAAACCTCAAGCAAAGTAGGTAGATGATCCCGTGTTAGCAGGACTGAAGAGGTGGAGCACTCTCCTTGAGGATCCTCCGGATCACATCCACCCACAGCATCCAGAAAAAAACTTGGTGCGGCTCAAGATGAAATGGCCCAAAGATGCATTCCCAAAAGAAATAAAAGGACTAATAGTGCATTATCCTTTAAAACCAAATTTAATAAAGGCAAATACACTTACAGCAATCCAAGTAAAAAAGATGCAACAAGCTGAAGAACGTCATGGCCGTCTTCAGAACGGTATCGTGACAAAATGACAGCGCGACCAGCTCCTTCCGACGCGTTTCCACGCAAGGGGTCGTCTACTGGGACTGGAGCATAGAGGCACGCTGTCAACCTCCATGTTTAAATAGCCGCAAGGTAATGTGCAAATCTGGTCAAGCTGCGGCATTCCGGAAGTCTGATGACATCACTTCCGGTTTCATGAACTGGATGTACTCATTCCACTTCTGGTTTAGCGATCCAGGATATCAACACTGACTTTAACCCAGGAAGGTAAACGTCAGCAAATTGTTGGAGAACACCCCTAGTGTCTGCAAGATGTTAAATATGCAAACCTCTAGGGTGCAAAAATGTTCAGCCACACTTGCCACATGAAAAATATCCCGGTGTAAAAAAAGGGGGGCAAACTTCAATTATGAATATGCTTATTATCAAAAGAATTGCCAAATATATAAATTTAAGGGGCTGAACGTGGCTTCCTGTACCATGAACCGGAAGTGCTCATTCTCCTCCATGAACCAGAAGTGCTCACACTACTTCCTGTGTCATGAACAGGAAGTGCTCACACTACTTCCTGTGCCATGTTCAGGAAGTGCTCATACTCCTCCATGAACCGGAACTGCTCACACTACTTCCAGTTTAGCGATCAAAGCTGTCAGCAGGAAAAGAAAGACATGAGCAGGATATTAGGAAACCTCAAATGCCCGCAAGATATTGAAATAAAAAAGCATTTATGGCTGGAAATACCCAGTCACATCAGTCCCATTATAGAGATCTGGTGCAAAGGGGATATATATATACGTATGTGGAACAAATGTCACACAAATCAAAAAATGATATGTAGATAGCCAGACCGGAAGTGGACATATTGTATCAGGCATGTATACATTTAAAAAAATATTAAACATGTGTATAAATTAAACATATAAAGTGTATCATATTAAAAATGCACATAAAAACATATTATATAAAATATATACAACATATATAAGGATATGCTAAAATATTAAAATATTTAAAATGAGAAAATTTGTAAATAGGAAAAGAGGAAGAAATAGTAAAGGAATTAGAGGAAAGAGGTCTGTTTATCCCTCTAAAACTGAATTCACTGATTATTAATGTGGGCATTTATATCCCATTCAACATTCATACCATGAGACTGGTAGCATTTCAGTTCATGGATCCAAAAGTTTTCTCTTCTTGAAATGCTACGCTTCATGTCACTACCTCTCCAATGGGGGGAATAGCTCTCAATGGCAATAACCTCCAATCGGGAATAGTTTCTACTATGGCATCTGTCATGGTGTAATGACACACTGTGCTTAGGGAAACCTGTTTTGATGTTATTCAGGTGTTCCCCTATTCTTATGCTGGATGTTCTTATAGTTCTCCCCACATATTGTAAGCCGCAACTACAGGTAAGGAGATAAACCACCCCTTTGGTATGGCATGTAATGCAGCTCTTTATATTATACTTCCGTTTTGTGACTGTTGAACTGATAGTTTTGGTTCTGGTATTCGTTTCTCGACACACCCGGCATCTTTTGCAAGGGCCCTTTAGGTCGCCAAACATTTTTGGGACTACAGGTTTTTCTATAGGATTTGACGCTATCCAGTCCTTAAGATTCCTGGTCCTTTTGTAGATGATTTGGGGCTTATCCGGAAGGGTAGGGCCTAACATCTTATCCCCTTTTAATACGTCCCAATATTTGTGAAAGGTGTTATTAATCCACTTATATCCATTGGAAAAGGACGTGACAAATGCATACTCAAACTTGGAAAAGATGCCTCTGTCTTGTTTCACTTTGGGAACAATTAGATCCCTTTGTTGTAGAGAACTTGTTGTTTGGATCTCTTCCTCCAAAGATTTCTTATCAAAACCCTTTTCAAGAAATCTCTCCTTCAAAACCTCACTTTTGTTTCCAAAAGACCTCGGTGTCAGTACAGTTGCGTCAAATGCGTCTGAATTGGCTCTTGGGGACAGAGGAAATCCATCTGGGATGATGACAACTGTCCGTCTAGATGAAACCGTTTTTATCTGTCGGCTTGAAATAAGTGACCGTACAAAAACTAGACTCTCTTCTCGAGATAGTCACATCAAGAAAATTAATGGACTCCTTGCTGAATCCATATTTAAGGCGTATCCCCCAGTCATTACAGGGGGATATGCCTTATATATGAATTCAGCAAGGAGTCCATTAATTTTCTTGACTATCGTGAGAAGAGGGTCTAGTTTTTGTATGGCCACTTATTTCAAGCCGACAGATAAAAACGGTTTCATCTCGACGGACAGTTGTCATCATCCAAGATGGATTTCCTCTGTCCCCAAGAGCCAATTCAGATCTCTTTATATTATACTTCCGTTTCGTGACTGTTGAACTGAAGGTTTTGGTTCTGATGGTATTTGTTTTTCGACACACCCGGCATCTTTTACAAGGAAAGAAACCCTTTAGGTCGCCAAACATTTTTGGGACTACAGGTTTTTCTATAGGATTTGGCGCTATCCAGTCCTTAAGATTCCTGGTCCTTTTGTAGATGATTTGGGGCTTATCCGGAAGGGTAGGGCCTAACATCTTATCCCCTTTTAATATGTCCCAATATTTGTGAGGAGGAAGAGGAGTTTCCCTTCCTGGGTTAAAGTCAGTGTTGATATCCTGGATCGCTAAACCAGAAGTGGAATGAGTACAGCCGGTTCATGAAACCGGAAGTGATGTCATCCGACTTCCAGAATGCCGCAGCTGGACCAGATTTGCACATTACATGCGGCTATTTAAACATGGAGGTTGACAGCGCGCCTCTATGCTCCAGTCCCAGTAGACGACCCCTTGTGTGGAAACGCGTCGGAAGGAGCTGGTCGCGCTGTCATTTTGTCACAATACCGTTCTGCAGACGGCCGTGACGTTCTTCAGCTTGTTGCATCTTTTTAACTTGGATTGCTGTAAGTGTATTTGCCTTTATTAAATTTGGTTTTAAAGGATAATGCACTATTAGTCCTTTTCTTCCTTTTGGGAATGCATCTTTGGGCCATTTTATCTTGAGCCGCACCAAGTTTTTTTCTGGATGCTGTGGGTGGATGTGATCCGGAGGATCCTCAAGGAGAGTGCTTCACCTCTTTAGTCCTGCTAACACGGGATCATCTACCTACTTTGCTTGAAGTTTTTACTTCCATCATCTCTGGTAAGAGTCCATCTTTATCACTGGGCATTATTTTATTATCACATTGTCAAGTTTATTTGGAGGCTCTGTTTTGTCTAACACATGGTAAGAGGCCATTCACTATGTTGGAATTTGAACACAGTCACCATCTAAATGTGGACTCGCCACTGAACATATTATTTGCACATGTTTGATTATGGACTTTAATTGATAAACTGTATTTTGTTTACACATGATTCTGAAGTCCTCCAATTTTGTGCACTATTTTTGCACCTACAAGATTTGATTGTTTTACACATTAATATTGTTGGTTTACTATTGAAGCGCATTACTAACCACTTTCACTTCAGTTACATATTTTTCTAGTACTGCTTCTACTTATTGATTTGCGCACCTTTTTTTGACTTTTCATCACATCACATTATTACACACACATTTGTCAGTAAAATGCTTATGCAACTTTAAGATAAGAACAACATGAAGGGAATCTTTAGCATTTTGGGGTATGACATCTACATACATGTATTTTTCACCTCCTAATGTCATAATATTGTAATTCACTAGCTACAGCTTTGGTATATGCTGACTTTTACATTTAGCATGGGTGGGTGGGTGGGTAAAACTATGCTTTTATACATCATTAAGGGCTTGTGCTCACTGAACGTTTTTACATCAGAAATTAAACATACACAATCATAGGTTTGAATGGATGGACTGATGTCTTTAATAAACCTCATAAACTATGTACAAAAACATTTCTAAAGGAATAATTGGTTCTGGGAAAGTCAGAAAATGACACAGATACAATATACTGTTAACAGGCTATGCGTTTAGGGACACATAGGAGAGAATGCTGGGGTGGTTACTGGGTCATTTTACAAATGGTTAGGAAAATATAAAGCTTTACTACTATGTGCATGCGGCCAGAGGGTATTTACAAAATAATGACATCTGTAATTTGATGTATGGTACATCCAAAATAATCTAAATTAGGATGACATGACAAATACATGGAATGTAATATAAAAATAAGAAACATACCTTGATATAGTCCTTCTGCAAGACTTTGATGATAGCAGAGCAGGTCTCAGGGATGATGACTCCAAGAGCTTGGGGGAGATGCTTGTGGTGAACTTGAGATCCTGCAGGCTTCTCCCTGTTGCAAGATATCTCAAAGTTGCAATTAGCCTTTGCTCAGGAGTTATTGCAACCCGCATACATGTATCCTGCTTCAGAATATAGGGGGACACCAGGGCAAGAAGACGGTGAAAAATTGGATCCGTCATCCTCAAATAATTCCTGAAGTCATCAGGATTATTTTCCTGGAGCTCCCTCAGCAAGGACATGTGGGAAAATTGCTCACGGTTGAGCAACCAATTTTTGGTCCAGGAGGTCCGCTTTTTCTTCCTCTTGCAAAGAACTCGGCTTAGAGCCATAACTCCCAGCCCAACAACAGCAAGAGTAGAATCCTCGGTCTCCATAATTGCTTCTTGAACGATGTCTGGGAAACTAGCGAAATGTCGTTAATCAAACAAATGCTACCGAAATCAGCACGAGATGCCCAGAAGGGTCACGGCCAAAAACTCACTTCCTCTTTTGTAGCGTCGGACGTAGTGACGTCATTTTTTGTCTATTGACAAAATTCCAGGGTAGTCTAGAGCACATTCCAACAAACAAAACACCACTCTGGACAAAAGACGGACGACCGGTCGGCGGAAATTTGTTGCGTGTTTACGGGGCTTTAGTGTGAGTAAACACAATAGATGTGAAATCTCAAAAATTAGTAAATACCAATAAATTCATAATAAAGTGACTGGTGCGACTTGACCCAGTGTATGTGCAAAGACCTACACTATGGGGCAGCCAAATGAGTGAAATGAGCAGGTAAAGTGACTATAATAATATAAAATTATTAGTAAAAGTCCATAAAGTGTTTGGTTGGTGTACAAAGTCCAAACAACGTTGATGGGTGAAACTCGGGGTGATCCAATCTGAACGTGCAGGTGACAAAACAAGTGCTCCCCTCTCAATTCTACCCACACTCAATGGAGCTAAGTACCCCTGCAGGGGTAACCAGCGTGATGTAATCAGGGGTTAACTCTCTCAAGCAGGTCCCTGGTGCCAGTAGCTTCGGTGGTCCTATTAGATCATCTCTCCCTGGTGTATGGTATACGCAATACAATTGATATAGCCTTGTATAACATCAACATCCCATCCTATGTTTTAAGGCCAGATCCGGACCATGTATAAGAAGAAGAGCCTCATATAGTGAAGTATTGTAATAAATCCTTACTTTATTAATAGAAATGGTACTCACATACTAAACAGGTAAACGAGCATGTAATGGAATAGGGACAGCAACTTCCTCATTTGCAGTAAGCTTCAGGAACACGATGCATTCCAACCGCCGGGTGTGCGTTCCAACAGTAGCAGAAATTATGTGATTACACTCTACGCGTTTCGTCAGATTGACGTCATCAGGCTGCTCCAGTTCATTTATTACACAATATTTATCAACCTCCCACTGAGCACTTTATATTTATATATAATTTTTTATATTTTTATTTTTATATGTATTTATTCTTTGCACTATACCACAGCACTTTGTTGCACCTTTGGCACTTTCTACAAGTATATGTCCATATGTATTAATTATACTTAATGTGTTTCTATAAGTGGTAATACTATTATATTTCCCTGCTTGTAACGCTTGTTTGAAGTGCCCCTATTTATAAATATAGAGGCAGCACGAATTACCTCATCCCCCCCCTTATTAATACATTATATACATCCCTTTGGGCTGTATTTTTGAGGTAGGCCGCAGCCTAATTTTATTCCTTAGCGCGGATTTCTTGACTTTCTAAGTTTGCATAGCCACCACCCAACCTTGGTCGGGTCAGCTGACAGCACAGCGCCCCCACTACATCACTGATAAGAACACATGCAACACTTGATCTTTGCCTATTTCAAACTTGTATGGAATTTTTACCAGCAGGGCCCGTTCCTGCACCCAGCAAGAGTAACTGTGAGGGGTTGCGGTGTTCAAGCACCACCAACACCCAAGGCCCAATTTTTCTGCACCTCTATGACAACTGACAAGTACAAGCAATTTCAAATTTGTATGGAATTCTTACCAGCAGGTCCCATTCCTGCGCCCAGCAAGAGTAACTGCGAGGGGTTATGATGTTCAGGCACCACCAACAACCAAGGCCCAATTTTTCTGCACCTGTATGACAAGTACATGCAATTTCAAAATTGGTATGAAATTTTTAGCAGCAGGGCACGTTTCTCAGCCCAGCAAGAATAACTGCG
The DNA here is from genome assembly GCF_965119305.1 of Pelophylax lessonae. Lineage (NCBI taxonomy): Eukaryota > Metazoa > Chordata > Amphibia > Anura > Ranidae > Pelophylax > Pelophylax lessonae. The sequence goes on from NC_138769.1 coordinate 237,747,087, forward strand.
AGGGGTTGGTGGTTATGAGTAAACGAGTGTAAACTTGGGAAACGCGTCAACCTTTTGCCCTTGTCCATGATGTTTTGATGTCCAGTTTTGGATCTACAATGGTGAATAAACTTGACATGTTCACTTACATCGGTGTGCAGTCATCACTTTGTGTTTGAAGATACTGCTGGAGACTACGGATCTGACCTGCACCTGATTATAGATCCTCACCTGAGTGGCTAATCTGCATTTGTCTCAAACTGCGAGGGGTTATGGTGTTCAGGCACCACCAACAACTAAGGCCCAATTTTCGGCACCTGTATGACAAGTACTTGCGATTTGAAATTTGTATGTATATTTGTATATGGCATTTTTTGCTTTAGAAATGTCAGTATTGATGTAGCAGGCTACATACATCGTAGAGATGTACTACATTGCAGGCACATTCAGGGGCCCCCCAGGCACAATATTTGAAGGAATTTTTCATTTTGATAGTTTCACTTTAAGCCTCATTAAAATAAGTAAATCACTGCTCCTTTAAAAACAATCATTTTTAAAAACTTTTTTTTTCATTGCTACAAGTTCCCCAGGTCAGTACCCAGACCCCTATACACTTTTTTGGGGCAATAACTTGCATTTAAGCCTTACAAATTAGGCCGTTTGATTTTCAAGGTTCGACTCCCGCAGACTTTAATGGGGTTTGTTTATTCAAACAAACATTTCCTCTGTTCGCAGTGTTCTGGTGTGAACCAAACTGGGGGGTGTTCGGCTCATCACTAGTCATAAGGAAGAAGGCAACTCTGCCAGCCTTCAGCTGCCCTTAGCAAACCATAAGAAACCCCAGGAAAAAGTATTTGAAAAGATGGGATAGGGAAGAAAACAAAGAACGAAGGAAAGTCAAAGCAAGAGCATACAGGAGAAGAGGAGTGAAGCAAAGGTAGAGACTAAAGTGGACCATGGTTCCCAAACTGTGTCAAATTTTTCTTTAGTGGCCTGGAGAATTCTAACCATCTTTTTCTGAGACATTATCCAGGATATTTTCCTTTTTGCTGCAGCAAAGGACATGGTCGGCTGTTTCTATGCCCAGGCTACTGTAATTTTGGCACCCAGTAGTATACATCCAACCAGACAACTATTTACAGGGCTATCTCAAGTAATTGTTGAAAAGCCAAACCCATTACCTTACACAGCAATCAAAAGATCCTTTTGAAGAAGCCCCTAATTCGAGGGCATACCCACCATGTATGGAGTACGTTTCCAATGAGCCCGCAGCCTCTAAAGCAAAGCGGGGACGTGCCTGGGAAAATCTTGTCCAGGCGAGAGGGAACACAATCCCATTGTGTAAATAGCTTGACACTTGCTTCAATGAGAGAGACATTTACTATTCCCTTAAAATACTTCGGGAATTGTGAGAACCATGTGTCAGAATTCAAGTCTACCTTGACATCCTGTTTCCAGCTTAATATTTAAGGTGGCTTCTCAGGGCTCTCTGCCATAGATCATGGATATTTAACCCCTGTGAGCCATCAACCCCGAGCACCACTTTTCATAAGCAGTAATTCCTCGATGGGTCAATTTTTGAGACCCAAAGGGAAAGAATGAAGTGCCAAATTAGGTGCAGGTGGAATCTTTCAGAAAGAGGCATGTCCAATTTACTGATGCTGTGGCTTGTTGTAAGGGGTCCCGTAGAGCAGTGCTCCTCAACTCCGGTCCTCGGGGCCCACTAACAGGCCAGATTTTAAGTTTTACCTTTCGGAGATGCAGACTAGAATACTGCAATCACTGAGCAGCAAATGAGATCATCTGTGATGTAATTTAGTTATCTTGCAAACCTGGCCTGTTAGTGGGCCCTGAGGACCGGAGTTGAGGACCACTGCCATAGAGGATAGGAAATTACCAATCCTGAACAGACCTTTATTTGTCCACCACTGAAATGCCCGAATATCCTGACCTGAAGGGAATTTGGGATTGTGAAAGAGGTGCGCTAATGGGCAGAAATCAGAGATCAGAAAGGAGAATTTATAGAGGGAGTCGCAAAGGGCCATTGAATGTGAGAGAGCGGGTGCCATAATTGGAAGCCTATTTTTAGAGGGGACCCAGATTGGGTAGTCTATGCTGTACAATGGGACTGCCTGTCTCTCCATTTCAACCCAACCTTGTCTACCTCTATGAGAATAAATGACAGAGAACTGTTTTATTTGGGCTGCTTGAAAGTATCTCCAGAGATTAGGTAATTCCAGGCCACCTTGTGTACATCTTCTAAAAAGCACACTTTTAGTGCAACGAAGGCCCTTCTTACCCCAGATAAAACTAATCATAAGGGACTAAAACTTTAGCAGATGTGATTTCAGGATAGAGATTGGGAGGGAACAAATCAAGTATAATATCCGTGGTAGAAGGGTCATTTTGCCAGAGTTAACCCTACCCAACCAGCACAAGTCCCCTGCCCAGCTGGTAAGGTCTGCACTCAATTTTATATATGTGGGGGGATAATTAGCATTGTAAATTTGGTCAGTACTGGCTGTCAAGTTAACACCCAGGTAGGAAATTGAGACAGAATCCCAAGCAAACAGGAGGTGACCAAGGAGGTCCACCAAGGGGGCAGGAGTAGTGATATTTAACGCTACAGATTTCGCCATGTTAACTCTGAGTCCGGCAAAATCCTTAAGGAGTTTAAAAATGTTTGGAGTGGAAATTAGGAGGGAAGTAATAAAGAGTAGCAGATCGTCTGTGAATAGGCCACATTTATGGACATAGGATACGCATTTGACCCCATCAATATCCATATGGTTCCTAATTGCAATTGCTAAGGTTTTAATTGCAATGGAAAATATAATGGGGGACAGAGGGCATCCCTGTCTGGTACCTCTATGAATTGGGAAGGGGTTTGAGAAATTACCTTGAAGCTTGAATTGAGCTCCCAGATTTGAGTAAAGGGATTGTAAAAAGTGAGGGCCAAACCCCATCTCCATAAAACGTCAAACAAATAAGACCAATCCACCTTATCAAAGGCTTTTTGTAAGTCCACCGAGAGTAAAAAAAAGAAAGTAATCCTTCCTGACGGGGGCCCCCAATCTTATTTGTCCTTGAAATTTTTATCAACCACTCTACCTATCTGGTCCGAACCCTGTTTCTCCGGGATAAAACCCACTTGATCTGTGTGAATGTAACAGCTGATAAATTCTGACAAACAGTTGGCCATCATTTTGGTTAATAGTTTTGGATCATTTTTGAGCAAAGAAATGGGTCTATAATTAGCCACTTCAGCATGATCTCTGCCCGGTTTGGGAATGACAGAAATGAAGGCCAGGTTGGCTTCAGAATCCAGGGTGGACCCCCTGAAGAGAGTTAAGAAATCACGTCAAGTATGGGGCGAGAGTGAAAGCGAAGGTTTTGTAGTGGCAGGATGAGAATGCGTCCGGACCAGGAGCAGAGCCCCTCTTGAGATTCTTAATAACCCCTAAAACTTCAGATTCTGTTATTAGTTTTTTAAGGATTGTTCTATGTTCCTTTAGGGAGTGGGATCCTGTCTAGAAAATCAGTGAGGAAACAAGGATGGGAGTCTTTAGTCATCTTGTACAATTTTGCAAAGAAATCATGAAAGGCAGTCCTTTGCGGATTTTGCGTGAGAGCACCCATTGAATTACGTACCTTAGTGAAGAAAAAAGATTGTGTCTGGGGTGCCAATCCAGCAGCCAGCATGGGACCTATCCTATCTTTTTGAGACTAAAACTGAGCACTAGACCACCTAAGGGTTTTTTCCGCCTGGGTGGTCAGGGCCAGGTTTAAGGAGAAGGGACTTGATTCCAATGGGCTCACGATTTAGAAGTAGGATTGCGCCTATGAGTTTTGAAAAGCATTTGAAATTTGCGTTCCAGCTTCTCTAAATCAGTCCGTTTTTTGCATTTAAGTTTAGTGGAAATTTGGATTATCTTACCTCTTATTATCGCTTTGTGAGCAGCCCAGAGGGTTTCAGCAGGGACCTCCCCATTGTCCTTGACCCAAAAGTATTCCCCAATATTTTTATCAAGAATATTACATTGGACTGGATTTGTTTTGGGAAATGAAGAAAGAAAAGGAAAAACATTTTTTTTTCTTTTTTCAATTTTCAAAACTTTGTGACTAAAAGAGAGATCTGCAAAATACTCAACATGCCTCTCAGCAAATAGCTACGCAGCTAGGCTGCCAAAAAGTCTCACACATGTGGTATCTCCATACTCAGGAGAAGCAGCAAAATGTATTTTGGGGTGTAATTTCCCATATACACATGGAGCATTAAGTGACAACTTTGTGTAAGAAAAAATAAATGTAATTTTCTTAAAACTTGTGGCAAAATATACCATTGGGGGGAGTTGTGCTATCTTGGCATTTCATGGCCTCTGAAACTGTGATAGGTAGTGAAGAATGAAATCAACCATTTACACCCTCAGAAAGCCTGAAGGCGTTGATTGGTTTTTGGGGTCCTGTAAGCGGCTAAATTGCCGAAAAGTCTCACACGTGGCGTATCCCCATTCTCCGCAGAAGCAGCAGAATGTATTTTGGGGTGTCATTTTTCAAACACCTGTGACAAAAAAATTAAATATTCAGTGGGTTCAACATGCCTCTCAGGAAATTCCTTGGGGTTTCTTCTTTCCAAAATGAGGTAATTGGGGGGGGGGGGGGTGGTTGGTACTGCCCTGCCATTTTACCACTTCAAGAAATGAGATAGGCAGTCAGAAAGTAAAAGCTGCATAATTTCCAGTATATACACCATAGTTTGTGGACGCTATAACTTTTGTGTAAACCAATAAATGTATGCTTATTGAGATTTGTTTTTTATCAAAGTCATGTGGCTAAATACAGTTTGGCCTAAATGTATGCCAACATTTAGTTTATTGGATATTTTGTATAAGAAAAAGTAGAAAATTTCATTTTTTTCCTAAAACTCTTGGTCTTTTTTCATTTATTTTGCAAAAAAGAAAAAACTGCAGAGGTGATCAAATACCTCCAAAACAAAAGCTCTATTTGTGGGAAAAAAAAGTACATAAAATTAAGTTTGGGTATAAAATTGCCTGACTGTGCAATTACCAGTTAAAGTCACACAGTGCCAAATTGCAAAACATGGCCTGGTCATTAAGGGGGTAAAACCTTCAATTCCTTAAGTGGTTAAGGGGAACCCTATGACGGAATTAAAAAGAAACAGTGTACAGTCCCCCCCAAAATCTGTGATGTGGTATAGATTTTAAGGAAAAATTTACGCCAGTATAGATTTTAGGGGGAACTCCATGCCAAAACGTAAAAGAAAAAGGGCGCCCCCCCAAAATAAACACCAGACCCTTACCAGAAAAGGGCGGAACCATACCAGGGTGCTTTGGGGGCCGCTTCCCGACAACCCTGGGCTGTGGTTGTGTGGGGCTGTGGGTGGGGGGGGGGGCTTATCAGAATCTGGAACACCCCTTTAACAAGGGGCCCCCCCAGATCAAACCCCTCCTATGTGAATGGGATTCTGGTACATTGTACCCCTACCCATTCACTAAAAGAGAGTAAAAAGTAAAAACCACAGGAAACAGTTTTTGACAAGTCCCTTATTAAAAAGAAAATAAAATAGTGTCCCTCAATGTAAATCCATTGTCAATTACGATGCCTACTGGACCTAAAAAAAAGAAAACAATTTAAAAATGTTTTGCCTCCTAAAAGGCTACCCGCCGTATGCCCGCTTTTCGGCTTTGACAGCTCTTATATAGGCGAGGGGTGGGGCCACCCAGATAGATTACCCGGTGGCACCGCCCCTTCTGATGTCACATGACATCACATAATGTCATAAGGGGCGGTGCCGCCGGGTGACGTAACCGGCCCCTTGCCTATATGAGAGCTGTCAGAGCCAAAGAGCGGGCATACGGCGGGTAGCCTCTTAGGAGGCGATGGGGTTTTTTCGCAATTTTTCTATTTTCAAGGTCTTGTATTTTTTTCTATTTTTTTCATACAGGACTTGTCAAAAATGGTTTCCTGTAGTTTTTCGTTTTTTACACTTTTTTGGTGAATGGGTAGGGGTACAATGTACCAGAATCCCATTCACATAGGGGGAGGGAGGATCTGGGAGCCCCCTTGGTAAGCCCCCCACCCCTAGACCCTGACAACCACAGCCCAGGTTTGTCGGGAAGAGGTCCTTGTCCCCATCAACATGGGGACAACATGGGGACAAGGTGATTTGGGGTGGGGGAGGCAGAGCCCCCCTGCTCCAAAGCACCCACCCCTTATGTTGAGTGCATGTGCCCCCCCCCCACTTCCCTGACCTGCCAGGCTCCATGCTCGGATAAGGTCTGGTATTGATTTTTGGGGGGGGGGTGGGGGGCCCACGCCATTTTTTTTCTGTTGTTCATAATTTTTTCAGTCCTTGGTGCCCAGGGCTGTCAGCTTCCACATCCCATTGGCTGCATCTGCATCATATGGTGGGAGATTATTTTGGAGGGAGATTATCTAGGGGCAAAAACACACATGGAGAGCTTTCCAGTTGACGATCCACTGGGTTACTGGGTCATGAGAATAGACCACAGGCCAGAACTTGCCCAGTATGCACTTGAGCTGCCCTGCATCCAGTGTTCTTTCTGATTGGGCATTTAGTGCTGCAACTGTTTTTTCTGACAAATAAGAGAGTGTGTCTGTCCACAGACTCTGTGGACCAGCTGACCTTTTTCGAAAGACTCAGTCCTGGATTAGCAGCAGCTATTAAGCCCCCGATGCCGATGTCACTGCTTTCTGAACTTTGAATCTCTGAAAGACTGTCTAGGATGCCTAGCTTGGTGGGTTTTGATTTCATCTAGAAGAATTTTTTTGATGTAGGTTTCATGGGCACAATTAGCACCCAAAGACCAATTTTTCCTTACCTGACACTTCTATCCAAAGTCTGCAAAAAAGACACCAGAATACATTCAAACAATCTCTTCAAAAAATTGTGACCTTTATTATGCAGACTGGCTCCACAAACTGTCATTTACAAAATAAAGAAAGCTTGCAGGAAGAATGTCATTTTTTTTTTACTTTATAAATGTCATTATTGCTGCAGCAGATTCTATACACGGTACAGGCAGACCCACCAGGCACTGTATTTAAAGGAATTTTCAATTTTTGTTGTTATTTCTCATTTTTATAGTTTCGCTTTAGGCATCAGTAAATCCATGCTCATTTAAAAAGTATCTTTTTTTTGTATCTTCACCTACAGCACTATTGGTATACTACGTCTGTATTCTTTGTTACCTCTGAAAATTGAATAAAAACTATTGAAAGTAAAAATTATTTTTTTACAAACTTTTTTTTGATTGATACACGTCTTTCAGGGCAGTACTCAGACCCCCATAATCATTATATGCCTAATTACTTGCATATTAGCCTTTAAAATGGGCACTTTTGATTTTTCAGTTAGGGTCCCATAGACTTCAATGGGGTTCATTATTCGGATCCAAACTTTTGTGAAGTTCGAAAGTTCTGCTGCAAACCGAACAGGGGGTCGTTCGGCCCATCTCTAGTCACATGCAGGGAATCATGAGGAACTAATAACAGTGGACGTTTTAGGCAGAGTTGCTATCTGGCTGTATCCCAGAATCCACTTGCACAGACTACACAGCTAATCTGTTAGCATTACTGGGTAACAGAGGAGTTCCCAGCAGTAAAAAATCTTACAGCTTTTATAAAAAAAAATTAAATAAAGTAAAGGTCTCAAAGAGAAGGGTCTTCTATGCTTAAGTGCTAGCATAGAAGACCCTTCTCTTTGAGACGTTTATTTTATTTTTATTTTTTTATAAAAGCTGTAAGATTTTTTTTATCCTGCTTTAAAATTATCTTAAAGCAAAACACATTAAAAGTAGAGTTTACAGAAATATTACAACAGTCAATATCAGTGTGTATCATTTTTAACACAAGGGATATTAGATATAGTATTAGATAGTTAAAAATTAAAATAAAAAATAAAAAAATATCTTAAGCTATAGTGCTGAAAGTACTTGCTAGATGTATATTAAATCTTCCTCCATTAAATATAAATGACCCACACTTGTTGAGGAAAATATTATCAATGAATGGAGGAATTTTTTTGTGTACTTCCTGTCAATTTTTTTCACAAGCTTGTCTTCAAATCATTCTTTCAGGACATTCTGGTCCTCTGCATGGCATGGAGTTCATGCTATGCTTGCAATTTAATTTTATGAGTTATTCCTCAGTGATGTAGGGGATGAAAGTGGAAAAAAGCCCTTGCCTGTGAAACATTCACAGTTGGCGATCTCTACTAAAGTTTCATATCCTAAACTTCCTAACTTCCACATTGGCATTGCTTCCTTGTACTTCCATGATCCATTATGTGTTATGTTAAATTTGATTTGTTTTTGTTGTCAAAATTACTACATATGTATGTAGCAGGCTTTATTATGTTTTTGCTAGGAAACTAAATGGCTCAAAAAATATAAATGTATGTAGGAGACATTTTACATACTGCAAAATCTTATTCATACAGGCTTGCACAGAACTGTTTGCATTGTGTCACAGCTAGCAGGTGTGAGGATTCTGCCCTAAAGTTTTGTAAAGCACAGTCTTATTTATTTATTGTTCTGCTCCTGTTATTTTGTAAGGTCAAAGTTATTGGTTGAACTAGATGGTGTTGTTTTTAGCCTCACTATGTAATAAGGAACATTTTCAAGACTTGTAAACATGAATTAAGTGGTGTCACCTTTGCTAAGCAATTTTGCATTTGATGTTTATTTGCAGATCACATAGATCTGCAGGGGTCTAATGAGGCAGATTGTTGCAGAGCATTTTTTTAATAAACCATTTTATAAAAAAAAAATATTCAAAACCCTTTTTATCTAAGCTTTGATTACATGAGCAAGGGATGGGTTGTGATCTTATATTTGAAGATTCCTCTTTCACAAACAGGTGGTCTTTCTACAGACTGCAGTTTACTAGAAAAGATCAGTTTATTGCCTACTGAGAGCAGATGATGGAGAAAGTAAAAAGATTTACAAAAATAGGATACTTGTGAACTGTGGAATATAAATGTGAAAATTCATAGATTCAAAATTATGTGGATTGTTGCTGAGTGTACCTAAATACATCTGTCTTTGTGGTAAAACATAAAAATGTTTTTTTGGGGCCTGGGATCTGACCCTTAGCTTGTAACCACTGATATACTGTATGTCCTTTCTTTTTCTTTATTAACAGTTATATTAATATTTAGTCATTTGAGCATCAGTACATTGATGGTGAACATGTCAATACAAACTACAGCTAGAAAGGCTTCACTAGTAAAATAAAATGACTTCTACCTAGGAGAGGTTTAACCTGGCTGGGGCAAATGTGGTAAGGGGTATCATGCGATCCATCCAGTCCCAATCAGTTACCCAGTCCTATCAGGGGGGGGGGGGGGGTCTAGCTGAAAACGTATAGTTAGCCAGTCCTATCAGGTTTTTGGGGCTTGTCTTTAAAGGTCAACTATGGAATATGCCATTTACTCAGAACCCCCTTTAGCCTTTATAGCACTTTATTTGAACCAAAGCAGTGCCAAAGGGTGTGAACAGCAAACAATGTCCCAAGGCTAAACCTTAGCCAACCAGGTAGCAGGAGCTCAAAAAAAAAAAATTGGAGCCCACCTGAACAAGACTTGCCCAAAGAGGGAATAGGCCCCTTTAGACAGCAGCCTGCAAAACCTTGCGGCCAAAGGAAGCATCTATAGATGCCAACACATCCACTTTAAAGAAATTTGTGAAAGTAAGTACCGACGACAAAGTAGCCGCCTTGCAAACCTGCGCCCAAGAAGCACTAACCATGCACCAGGGAGTGCATGGCCAGGGGTTGTTAAAATAAGACTGCCAAGGCTGACACCTGGCCCTTTAAGGTACTCAAGGCCAATTTCTTCTCAACCCCCCATTGAAGGAAGGACAAGACCCGAGCCATCGAGAAAGAGCAAGGGTGAACACCAAGCAACTTACACCACAAAATGTACGCTTTCCACGTCCGATGGTAGATCTTACTAGAGGTAGACTTCCTAGCTTTTAGAAGTGTTGGAATCACCGATCCAGGCAAACATCTATCCTTCAGCACCTGGCTTTCAACAGCCAAGCTGTCAAAGCCAGTAACTGTAAAGCAGGATAGAATATTGGCCCTTGAGACAACAGATCCTCCCTGAGAGGCAGTCTCCAAGGGACATCAGCGACCAGCCGCCCCAGGTGGGTGTACCAAGACCAGTGAGGCCAGTCTGGGGCCGCTAGAATGACCAGAATCCCTTCTGCCTTCATCCTGCACAAGAGTCTCGGCAGAGGCTTGAGAGGAAGGAAAGCGTAGATCAGATGACACTGGCCCTACTGGGCCACCAGCATGTTCATGGCTTCCGCCAGAGGATCCTGTGACTGTGTCACAAACCTGAACCTTTCTGTTGAGCCGAGACGCCAACAGATCAAACTCGGGGGTTGCCCAACCAGAGACATATCTGATAAAACATGTCCGGGTGAAGGAACCACTACCCTTGGTCCAACGCCAGGGCCAGAACAAAAAGTTTCTTTCCACTGTAGAATGTTGGCTACCTCCAGAGCTGCCAACACACTTATTGTTTTCACCCTGGTGATTGACATAAGCCCCAGCCGTGGCATTGCCTGACTAAATCCACACTTGACACCCCTGAAGATGATCCATCCAGTGATCCAGGCACAGCCTGATCGCTCAGAGTTCCAGGACATTTATCAGTAGTATGGACTCTTCCAGTGTCCAAACACCCTGAGCAGAGCTCCAACCCAGGACAGCTCCCCACTCAGACAGACTGGCATCCATGGTGACCACTGTTCAATACAAGGGGAGAAAGGATTTGCCCTGTCAAAGAATAGGAGAGCGAAGCCACCAGACCAGAGACCTTTTGGCTTCCCGGCTCAGCCAGATGTGATTGTCCAGAGACTTCAGACACTTGCCCCATTTGACCAAGATCTCCCTCTACAGGGACCTCGTATGGAACTGTGCAAACAGTACCGCCTCAAAGGTAGATACCATCAGGCCCAGCACCCACATGCAAGTCTGGAGGGATGATGATCTGCTGAACAGCAGGAGATGCAACTTCTGGAGCTTGTCCAGAGGAAGGAACACTCTGGCTAGAGCTGAATCCAGAGTCTGACCCAGATAATCCAATTTTCTGGATGGAATCAGAGCAGACTTCTGGTAATTCAGAAGCCAGCTGAACTCCCTCAGGGTCTGTATAGTGATCTCCACATTGTCCACCAGAGCAGCAGAGGACTCTGCTCGCAAGAGGAGGTTGTCCAGATAGCCCAGTACTGTGATTCCCCGCTGACGCAGCAATGTCAGAACCAGGGCCAACACTTTTGTGAAGACCCAATAGGCAGAAGCAAGACCAAAGGGTAATGCCACAAACTGATAATGCTCCTCTCCTACAGCAAAGCGGAGGAAGTGCTGGTGACAGGCCAAGATTGTGATGTAAAAGTAAGCATTGATGTTGATAGAGGCAAGAAAATCCCCCTGATGAAGGGATGTAACTACCGTGCGAATGGACTTCATCCTGAACTTCTGTACCCGCACAAAGCAGTTCAGGGTCTTAAGATCCTAAATCTGACACACCTTTCCCTCTTTCTTTGGGACCATAAACAGGCTTGAATAAAAACCCTGAAACTGTCCTGAGGCCGGAACCGTGACAGTCACATCTTGAAGCAGCAGGTCTTGCACTGCCCCAAAGAGAGCTTGCATTCGGTCAAGGGACAGGTGCCCTTTGGAAGGAAAGAACCTTTCCAGAGGATAAGAATGAAACTCCATCTTGCAGCCGGACCATATCACTTTGTGGATCCATTTGTCTTGTACCAAGGAGGTCCAAGGGCTCAGGAACCAGTGAAGACATCCCCTTACCCCAGGCACGGGTGAGGGCGTACCTTCATGCTGAAGGGGCCTTGTCCACAGGTCTGGAGAAACCCGCTCTTGGCTTGCCAGACCAAGGTCGCTTGGAACCTCCTGAACCAGACTTGAAAGGTTTTGAACCCTTGTCAGTGGACCCTGAGGGATGAAAAAACTTCTTGTGAGCCAAAAAAGACGGGCCCCATCTACGGCAAGGTTCCTTATCCTTACCAGAAAGGTACTCTTCCCCCCTGTGAGACTCTTAATAATGTCATCCAGGGTAGCCCCAAACAGGCAATCTCTCTGAAAAGGTACATCAGTTAAAGCCTTTTAGAGGTCTGGTCCGCAGACCAAAACTTAAGCCACAATACGCGCCTAAGTACCACTGCCGGAATAGACAACCTAGAAATCTGGGGAGCTGCATCAAAAGAGGCATCACAGATAAACTTTAGTCCCTGGACAAACTGGTCCGCCAGTTCAGAAAAGGCAGGGGGGAGTTGCTCACCCTCCAGGTCACGGCACAAATGTTTACCCCATTCAGTCAGAGTTTGCAACACCAGGGCAATGGTGAAGACCGGCCTAAGCTCTGAATCTGCAACAGTGAACATATTGTGTGCCACATCCTCTGCCTTTCTGTCAGCCAGATCCTTAAAGGCTGGCGATTGCTTGACCAGGATCATGGTTGCCTTATTTAACCTGGAAACTGGGGGGGGGGTCCACCACCGGTGGCACAGTCCACTTTTTAGTGAGGGACTCTTCAAAGGGGTACCTTAGGAACCACAAAGGGACAAAATAGTAGGAAAGATGAAACACCTTTGCAGCTTTAGATGGCCTGTGAGTGCCAAAAAGGGACCGGCGCATCCGACACAGCTTCAACTGCGTCCTCCGTTTTTAAAGTTTCATGTGGCGGGGGGGGGGGGGGCATTTTTTGCAAGCTTGCCACCCAGAAGCCACCTCCACCCAAAACACAAAGGACTCCAGGACAGCCATCCGGGACCCCAAAGACCCCGCTGCCTATTAGAGGGGGTCTGGTGGGGAAACATGCTCCAAAGACTCCATTAGTAAATAGGGGGGGCCCCACAAAAAGTGTCAAACACTGCTAAGGGACACCCTCACCATGCTGGAAACACCACCCAGTTGCCAGCAACAAAGCACCCCACGATCCTACAGCAGAGAGAGGGAGGACCCCACCAGACTCTCCACACCACCAGAAAAGCACCAGCAGCACCAGGATAAACTGTACTCCATGTGAAGCATCCAGGGGAAATAGAGACACAGGAGTCAACGCCAGGGGACAAGGAGGGGCTCCTGCAGCCAAAATCACTGCCCAGAGGCTCCTCTGTATTGGCCGCTGCTTATTCATTTGCTGGACCAATGAAAAATGGCCACAGGACTACACAAACATGGCCGCTGACCATATACAATACAGGCTACAACAAAATGGCCACCCTGCACGTCTCCATGAGGCTCTAAGGGACCCAGAAATTATTCATTGGGCCCAAGAAAAGCACCAGAGGGAAGGGGGGGACCGGACACACCCCCCACCAGGTACAGTCCCCCCCCCTCCCTAACCGATAGCCCAGTCGCAGGCTCTCACCACCATTACAGCACCATGCCCCAGCCCCAAACACAAACTAAAACCACCACACTACCCCAGATGGAGGGGGAGAGGGGGTGGACAGGGGGGATAGATGACCCACAGGGACCACCAGAATACAGGGGGCCTAACGGGAAGGAGGGGTCCGACCGTCCCAGGGAAGGGCCCACGTCCAACCCACAACCCTCTAGGGGAAGAGGGGGGACAGCTACTCACCATACGGGGAACCAGGGGGGCACCGCTCCAGACAGAACCCCAGCCATCAAAATCGGAAACTGCTGGCCAGGAGGAACGCTGCAACACAGGCTGAGGCCTGGTTGTATGCAACCTCGTGAGGCATTTAACTCGCAGGCCAGCCCCCGTCCAGTGGGGCTATGTTTCCGCTGACCTAGCGCGGAGATGTGGTCTGCGGGCGCTCACTGGCCAGACTGGGGTGACCACTTGATCTAGATTATCCAGCCCGTCGCCCAGTCCGGCAGTTGATTGTAGATCTCACAGAAAAAAAAAGAATGGGAGAAAAAAAAGCTATTCAAAAAAGAAAAAATTGCCAGGACCAGAGATCCCAGCAAGGAACTTACTCCTGGTTGGCAGAAAAAACTGAGTACCTATAGCAGAGAGGGGGAGTATACCTCCTGGGACTGCCCATAGGCATAATCAAGTTATTTTTTCTGCCTAGTGCCTTACTCCTGTAGGTGGCAGTATAAACCAATGGTCAAGAATCCTAAGAAGCTGTGTCCATCAATGGATGAAAGAGAAGGTTTAAATAAGCTTCAAGTCTGAACTAACCACAAAACAGTACTGAATATTGAGGTTAAAATGTCTCCAGTCAAATAATACAGCAATTAGAGTATAATGTATATATGAATTCCCCCGGTCATACAACTTTAGTCATTTTAATCCACAGGCACAGGAAAGGCAGAGAAGAAAACAGTATGAAGCATGCCACACAACAGTGGTGTGGAAGCTCCCGCGTCTGAAAATAGGTACAAAAAAGAAAAATATAAACATGACTTAAGAGTAGAAACTATATTAGACTAAGCCATACTACAAGCAGTTGTACATATAACCAACCAGTTTCTATCTTTATTTTCAAAGTCTGAGCAACCTGAGATTAGAAGCTACAGTAATTGGTTGCCATATACAACTGTTCCAAATTCTGTTTGTTCTAGTTTTAGTATATTCCCCCCTATGCATCATGGACATTCATACCCATAGCTACTAGATGTATTTTTATTTCAGGAACTAGCTCAGTTGGAGATTAATACCTGGATATACAGTACTTGTCCCTGTCATTTACATTTAGCCCTGATCAAGTGCACAATAAAATTACATTTATGACATGCTGTCATCTTTATATCTGTTTAGAATATTTACGTTTGCATAATACGGTTTGGTAAATACATAAGAATGGGATTATAATGCATTGAGATCCATCTAGACAGTACTGAATATCTTTTAATATTGATTCAGCAGTGGTGTATGATTAAAATATGTTTAAACTGTGCACATATACAGGTTTTTTTCAGTCAAAGTAAAGAATATGCAGAGGAATATTTCCATGACATCCAATAAGTTATCAGAATAATGCCATCAGCTTAGTAATGTTATGATTTTTTTTCTTATACCTGCCCGTCTATGTTCTTTATTGAAGAAACCTATAGATTTTTAGGGAAATAGGCGACATACTGGCATTGACGCAAAAACTATTCTAATAATGTTTATTATACTATGATTAGTAGCTACTGTGCAGATATTCTGACTTCCATCAACCAATCGTGTACATGTGAAAGTTTGGGTATTCTCTGCTAAAGTGAAATTTCACCACATTCACTGAGCTCTAAAGAAAATTTCCTTGCAAAGTGATCAGGCTGATTGTCATTAATAAATCAACCCCTATGTTCCTACTTTTGAAAGTAACCTATTGTCAGGAAAGACGTTCAACAAGCAAGGATAGGTTTGAAGAAAACAGCTGTATTGTCACAAAGGATGCCACATACTAGTTAGGGGAATATCTACAGATGAGCTGTATTGGCTAAAGGGTTTTGAAGTGGCTAATGCTGTCAAAGTGGAAAAACATTTGAATTGAATTTACTCCTGCCACCTTTCATCTTGGACACATAAATCCAGAAGCTTTAAAGAAGCTAGCTGAAGATCAGCATGCCAGTGGCATTATAATTGACCCATACAATCAAATAATGTTGAGAACCAGTTTTATAAAGGGAAACATTACCAGAATTTCCAAATCTAGCTACAAAAGAGAATGACAGCCCCTGGACTCGATTCACTCAGATCTATGTGATATTAATATAAGGTATTTTGTCACATTAATTGATGACTATTTAAGGTATGATGTGCTCTACAGAGCAAAGATGAAGTTCTAGAAAAACTTGAGTAAAGCTATGCTCAAGTATGAAATGATTTGGTCAAAATGTCTAAACTATTCCTCAAGGACAATGGCACAGGGTACACAAGTGGTAAAACACAAGCTATTCTGAGGAAGCATAGATTTATTTTACAGACTACTGTACAAAAAAATGGTCACACAAAGAGAATAATTTGAACATTATGTAAGAGTGGCACAATGACCGGCACTGCATGGCTGGAAGCTCCATAGCTCTGGTATGGGCCTGGTTCCCTGATCCATATGGCCAAACTCCCACACTTCAGATGTACTATATAGGTGCTCACTGGGAAAGGAAACATTGGATCATATGGCAAGGGGAAAGAAAGTAGGTAGGTATGCTGCTGCTCTGCATCAAGTCAGGCATTGACCCACAGTGCCCCTCGTTATGCCTAATGGAGCAGTGCTCAGTGCTGGATTGCCCCTCTATGGCCCTGACAACAGTGTTCAGTGCTGGATTGCCACTCTACAACCCATACAATGTAGCTGTCCCTACATCACTCTTTCACACATGAAAACACTGCATCCATGGCACCCCCTATCCTCCCTTGTCCAATCCCTGCTGAGATTATCTAAAAGTGGTAATTGAGAACTCACAAGATATGTAGACTCAGATTGGGAAGGTGATCCCAGTAATCGATAGTCCAAAAGTGGTTGCCTGTTCAAATTATACAATAGCCCAAAATCATGTAAAGAAAAAAGCAAACAACAGTGGCAAAATGTTCTAGAGGAGCTAAATACCTGTACATCTCAGCAGCCTATGCTTGTCAAGAAGTCATTTGGTTGCAACAGTTACTTGAAGATCTTAAAGAACCAATATTTAAGTCAACAGTTTTATATAAGGACAACTAAGAATGGATAAAGCTTAAAAGGTATTCATCTGCATGTCCCTTGATGCCCCTCTCTCTTTACTTCCCCTCTTTGGCCACCAATCCCAGCCAATCACCGTCCATCCCCATTCATTCTAGCTCACCCAAGAAGGCCACCCCAAACGTTGAAGTCAATACATAGGAGAGCATTGTTCGTGGTCTACTTCAAAATGGGCAAGATGACCACTGCAGCTCTGTATTACAGGTAACTGTGAATTACGTAACTCTATCCATACCACAACTGGGAGTGACATATTTCAACATAGAGAAACATTTTGCAACAACTTGCCTTATATTGTCTAAATTTTCCGTAAATTACTGTATATTGTATCAACTGATAGTCAGCAAAAGCATCGCAAAAGTTTAAAGTTAAGGTCTGAGTGCCGGTTCACACTACTGCGGGTGCGCTGATTGCATGTAATTCGGAGCGCACTGCTCCTTCATTACATGCGATCTCCTGTGTATGGCTGAAATTTGCACTGCACCCGCACAAAAGACGCACAGGACCCTTTTGTTCAGCCGCATCAGGACTTGTGCGATCCGATCCTGTGCGAACTGTCAGATCGCACTGCGATATGCGATCAAACTGGGGGTGTCGTTATCATTTAATTGACACCACCTGCGTATCGCATATGGCATTGTGAACTGCCTCTTGTGCAGATGCGATGCGGGAGCAGGCTGCGAATTCACAGCCTTCCCGCATCGCACAAATGTGAACCGGCACTGATACTCGACTCGACTCAACAGACATTTTTGTAAATCTTTCTTTCCCAGATCATGAATGTATTAAAACCGCAAGCAATATATTACAAGACATTGTGCAGCATGAAGAATGACTCCAGCAATGTTTCAAGATATAGCAAAAAAAAGCGAAAGACTGGCATAATCAGTTCCTAAATAGCTGTTTCATCTGATCAATTGAAACCAATACAATATTTTTGGCTGTCCAAAGCTCTAGGCAAATCTCAGTTCTCTTCTTTGTATAGCATGTAAACTAATAGGTGCCTTTACATCTATCTTTATGAATATAAAGCTCAGTGCTTCCACTTTGATTTTTTGTTATTTTTATGATACCTTTCAGTAGGGTTCTAGAAACATTAGAAAACCCTTTTGCTACAACAATGTGCGAGGAGTAAGGGCTCATAGGTTAAGGACCTGAAGCATTAGAACATTTCCCAAAAGGCTGTGGAATTCCTCTACAAAAAATATTTAATATAATACAGTTGTCTTCAAGGATTACAAACTAAGTGTTAAAGTAAGTGTAAACTTTTTTTTATAGATTTGGATATTTTCTTGGATAGTAGGGACTTTTACTTTTTGAGCAATCAGCAGCTGCACCGTGCTTTATTAAAATGCAGAGATACATGAATAATATGGAAAATATTTGATTAGACGACAAGGCATAAGAAACCTTCACTCCCTTGAGGATTAATGTCTAATCTTAGAAGTACATAGATGGCAGGCAAATAGTACGTCAGTCAATAGAGAACTCAATATTTTTTTCTTCTCATTTCTGGCCTCGCTCACCAGTAATTAGATTGTAAAATGATGAACTAGAGGCACATCAGCATTTATATTCATGCTGCTGACCAACACTAGCCACGTGGAAGAAAAATGCTCATCTTAATTGGCACACATAATTACACACGATGCATAGCAGAAAGAATAACCTTGTTACTGAACTAATTTATTTCAGAAATTTTGGAATTATATGCTACGTGCAAGAAAAAAAAGAAAAGAAAAAAAATGCTCTTCATTTTTTCAAGCTTTACTTGTAAAAAAAGAAGTCAAGAAAAGAAAACATGTATGATCTTTAGTGGTGTCCCAGGAACTCTGTGTACTATTCACTAAAAGTGCACCTGTATGCTTGCCTAACAGAGCTAAATCTCTTCCTTATAAAGAAGGTGGCTGGAGAACTATGTGTTCAATATTATTTACTTCTGTACTTCACTTCTACCAGTCTTTTAGATTCTACCATTATCCAGCTTTATGTCTGAACTGAAAGGTTTCTAAATTACATGTAAACAAGGTGCATACCACTAAACGATAGAAACAAGCAGCGCTAAATAGCAAAACTCAATATAAAATATAAATTCCCTTATGTAAAGTCCATGCATAAGATAAACCAGCAAAGTCCAGTTTAGAGAAAGTCCATCACCCTGGCAGTGTCCCGATAGGGCTATGAGGAAGAGATATAAACTTAAAGCAGATGCCGGTCAGCCTCCACCACACCATGTGTTCCACCCAAAGGCAATACTCTTACCAGATAGCAGAATATCTCAAGCCCATCATAGTTGATATACACCACATATCTCCATAGGACTCGGCATACAAAGAAATCAGACCCGATTGCAATGTTCTCCAACTCAGTCATGCGTGTCAGGAAGGAATAAGAAGTGTACATAGGGCAATATCGTTCAGATAAAAAATACACCTTTATTTAAAATCCTTCTCCCATTACACTCATATGAACATAGAATAAAAACAGCATATCGTTCTGAAGGCAATCCGAGGCCTGCCGGCTGCTTACCGGACTCCCGCGCGCTCTTCGGCGTCCTGGAAGTTGCCGATCGTTGTGCTGGACAGCGTCTCGTTGCCAAGGTGACCGCGCAAGTCACCGCCCTAACGCGTTTCGTCAGAGACTTCTACGGAGGGCGTGCTTGCGCGGTCACGCCACTCCCTTTTATCTGGTCCGTCCGCTCGGCGTTAACCACCTCAGTGCCATCGCTACTGCTGCGGTCAGCCTGACAGCGGCGGAACCGACTCGAAGTAAATCTTCAAGCTTACCAGAGATACATTGAACAATGATTACAGAGACAGTTCGGCATTGCTTCTTTGTGATGAGCGGTGTTACCACCTTCATCTCATCGGAACCTCTCACTGCCATTGCCCATTGATGCCGCTCTCACAGTATCCCGGTATCGTTGTATCTATGTGTGGAGAGATCGATGGCCGATGGCAGCATATAAACTGTACAACATGTTCACATTATACTAACCATGCACAGTACTGCCCTAATTCTACATGTGCAAGGTAGTAAACATCCATATGTGTCACAAATGCTGAAATATTAATATGCCCATCTGGGTCTCAATTATACATATAAATCTAGGAACAACACACAGACGAGGGTTTATAATAATGGTACGCCCTACGCGGGTACCTCAAAAGTTAAGAAACCTTTCAATAAGAAAGGGTCCCTGCAGCCAACTAATAAGGGACCAAGACCTGGGGCCCAACAGGTGTACCAACACCCCAATAAGGGAAACAGCACAAAACCTGCCCATAACCCTCATGTTGGCCCACCTGTCTACAATAGTGGATATGAGGTGCCAACTCAGAACAGATATGGTCCACTCTCCTACCAGAATGAAACATGGGCCCCAATGCCCCCGCGCCCTTTTTTATGGAGGGGCGGCAGGGGCCGGGGACGGCGGAGAGGGGGCAGAGGAGGGAGGAGCAGCAATGCCGATCCACGTCAACCATACCTGAGAGACCCCATGATGGGGGATCCCAATGCCCAATGGAGGGAGCATCGGGATCCAAGGGCACCTCGGATAGGGGAAAATTCAGAGGATGTCGAGCAGGGAGGAGGACCCACCAAAAGAAAGAGGGTAAAGGATTAGGTGGTATCTACAATCTTGCAGGCATTACCTTAAGCAATAAGGAAACAAACATTTTAAATGCAGGCCTTAAATGTGCGGCAAAAAGACCCATCGGGAAATTTGGTGTATACATGGACATACACAAATTTATCCGAAAGGTAAATTTAAAAAGATATTATTTGAACGATAGTAGACCGAAGCTTGCTAATAAACCCACATACACAATTGGTGTAGACAGTGGGTTGAAAAATAAATCTTTATTCAACCCAGCGCAACCATCTAACCATTGTGTAGATGTTTTTAAAAGACTTGTTCTGAAAGATCTGGCCAGCATTGCCCCTAGAAACAACGTTAATCCTAGACATATACAAGAGGGACTAGAGTCGTTAGAAAAATGAAAGAATGTGATTGTACGCCCTGCCGACAAAGGCGGAGGTGTGGTAATCATGCAGAAAGATTACTATCACAACCAACTAACTGAGATGCTGGCAGATACTGAGACTTACCAGAAACTTCCTGGAGATCCCACTAAGGCCTCACGGAATGAGTTATCTCAATTAATCACTTATGGATACGATAGCAGGGTGTTGACGAAGAAGGAGAAGCGGTATTTGGTACCAAGTTACAGCAGGGTGCCAACCATTTACACGCTCCCAAAAATACACAAGAGTGTCAACGACCCACCACCCAGACCAATCGTTAACAGTATTAATTCCGTGACGGCCAGAGCAGGAGAATACTTGGATCACTTTCTCCAAGACTCAGTAGTTAGTACTAAATCTTATCTCAGGGATACAAAGGACTTCCTAAAAACATTAAGGACCTTAGAAGGACTAAACACAGGAGAGGTATATTTAGTGACGGCCGATGTTGCCTCACTTTATACGGTGATTCAGCATGAAGATGCTCTCCTGGCCCTCAATTGGGCATTCAGTCAAAGGGAAGATCTACCAGATATACAAAAAAGATTTTTAAGTCATCTGTTAACCTTTTGTCTTTCTAATAACTATTTCTGGTTTGGTGGTGAGTTCTACACTCAGAAGAAGGGCGTGGCGATGGGGGCTAAGTATGCCCCCAGCCTCGCCAATCTTTTTATGAGTGAGTGGGAAGACCGCTTTATTTACTATAACCGGAAACCAGAATTGGTGTTATATAAACGGTACATTGAAGATTTGTTCCTGATTTGGAGGGGTACGGAGCAGTCATTGAGTGAGTACATGCAGTACCTCAACAACAATGCAAATAACATCAAACTAGATTTTAGTTGGAGCCAGACGAGCATCCATTACCTGGATGTAGAAATATTCCTGCAGAATGGTGAAGTGGGTACAAAAGCTTATTTCAAACCCACTGATAGGAATAGTTTCCTCCCCATGTACAGTGGACATCATTCTAAATGGCTACGCAACATTCCTAAAGGCCAGTTCCTCCGTATCAGGAGGAACTGTACCAAGGATGAGGACTATACAGCGCAATCAGAACTTCTCAAAAATAGGTTCATAGAGAAGGGATATGCTGCGCCTATCTTGGAAGCCACTAGACAGGAAGTAGGCTGTTACTCACAGGAGCAATGTTTGCGAGACAAGGTACCTGTAGAGAATAACAACCACGAGTGGGGGTTTATATCAAATTATAGTGAGCAGCACAAAGAAGTCGAGAATATCTTCAAGAGGCACTGGGGAGTCCTGTGCATGGACAAATTACTAGGAAAGGTGATTCCTCAGAACCCCACTTTCATCTATAGGAAAGGTACATCTTATGGCGACAAAGTAGTACAGAAAATCATAGATCCCCCCACGAGACCAAAAATGTTTTTTGACCGTGAGGGGTTCTATGCATGCCGAAGATGTACATCCTGTAAACAAGTCAAAGAACCTGTACACGGAATGAGAAGGTTTACTTCCAGTGCAAATGGCCAACAGTTTGACATCAAGGAATGTATCACATGTTTAACAACACACGTGGTATATTGCTTAGAATGTCCCTGTGGCCTGATGTATGTCGGGCGCACGAAAAGAACTTTAACAAAAAGAGTGTCTGAACACATAGCCAAGATTATTAAAGGCGATAAAGATCACAGTGTACCTCTGCACTTCAGGGAGAAGCATAACAAGGATCCATCAGGCCTGAAGTTTTGGGGTATTGACAGGATATACCCCAATTGGAGAGGATCTAACATGGTAAGGGAACTGTCACGGAGGGAGACCTATTGGATCTACCTGACAGATGTTCTGCAGCCGAGAGGTTTGAATGTAGAACTAGATGTGACTACTGAGGCGTTCACAGGTGAGACCATCACATGTAGGCGGTCTCCTAGTAGTCCATCTCGGTATTTGGGTGTACCGTTGATATGATCTCTCTAGGCCATGATCTATTTATCCCCTTTGTTCACTAGCTTCGGTCTAATAATAATATTAATTACATATAATTTTTGATATTATATAATTTTTGATATTATATTATTTTAATTTTCATCTTAATATTAAGATTTTATTATAATATTAATAGTTGGTCTATTTTTTATAGTGCATTAATATTATATTTATGTCCATTTTTAGCATTTTAAGCACTGAATATGTTCAAAATGGGCATTAGGCCAGAACAAGAAACTTTTTACCCTAGGGGAGGCATCAACACCCCGAGGGGATCTGGGCCTGTTTGCCATATGTAGGTGTATGTTACAATATGCCCAAGTGACACTAAGGCTTTTTTAAACATATATAGGTCATGTGGTGCACTTTGCACTTACACATGCAGGTAGATATCAGCAAATTTAGTGCATATTTAAGTACATATGACATTTGTTGGAGGTATTGTAATATATTGTCTGAACAAGCAGATTTATATGTATAATTGAGACCCAGATGGGCATATTAATATTTCAGCATTTGTGACACATATGGATGTTTACTACCTTGCACATGTAGAATTAGGGCAGTACTGTGCATGGTTAGTATAATGTGAACATGTTGTACAGTTGATACCGGGATACTGTAAGCGCGGCATCAATGGGCAATGGCAGTGAGAGGTTCCAATGAGATGAAGGTGGTAACACCGCTCATCACAAAGAAGCAATGCCGAACTGTCTCTGTAATCATTGTTCAATGTATCTCTGGTAAGCTTGAAGATTTACTTCGAGTCGGTTCCGCCGCTGTCAGGCTGACCGCAGCAGTAGCGATGGCACTGAGGTGGTTAACACCGAGCGGACAGACCAGATAAAAGGGAGTGACGTGACCGCGCAAGCACGCCCTCCGTAGAAGTCTCTGACGAAACGCGTTAGGGCAGTGACTTGCGCGGTCACCTTGGCAACGAGACGCTGTCCAGCACAACGATCTGCAACTTCCGGGACGCCGAAGAGCGCGCGGAGTCCGGTAAGCGGATTGCCTTCAGAACGATATGCTGTTTTTATTCTATGTTCATGTGAGTGTAATGGGAGAAGGATTTTAAATAAAGGTGTATTTTTTATCTGAACGATATTGCCCTATGTACACTTCTTATTCCTTCCTGACACGCATGACTGAGTTGGAGGACATTGCAATCGGGTCTGATTTCTTTGTATGCCGAGTCCTATGGAGATATGTGGTGTATATCAACTATGATGGGCTTGAGATATTCTGGTAAGAGTATTGCCTTTGGGTGGAACACATGGTGTGGTTGAGGCTGACCGGCATCTGCTTTAAGTTTATATCTCTTCCTCATAGCCCTATCAGGACACTGCCAGGGTGATGGACTTTCTCTAAACTGGACTTTGCTGGTTTATCATATGCATGGACTTTACATAAGGGAATTTATATTTTATATTGAGTTTTGCTATTTAGCGCTGTTTGTGTCTATCGTTTAGTGGTATGCACCTTGTTTACATGTTTACACATTTTAGGCAGCAGCTTTTGGAAATTTAGGGTTTTATATATTTTATGCACATGAAATATTGCCGCATAATTGTCTAAGCGCTGGGTGATTGGGTGCTTGTACTCAGTCCTTTTTTCTATATCTAAATTACATACTGTAACTCTTAATAGGTAATCAAAGGCAGGGGTATTTGAAGGATTACAGGATTTTGAGATGGTTGACAATGAATTTTGGACTTGCAAACCTCTGAATGAAAAAAAAAAACAAGTTTTTTATACAGTAGAGTTCCACAACAAAGTTCCACCAATAAGGAGGATGACATAGATTAAAACAGATGTAAAACATGTAATATCTATCTATCTATCTATCTATCTATCTATCTATCTATCTATCTATCTATCTATCTATCTATCTATCTATCTATCTATCTATCTATCTATCTATCTATCTATCTATCTATCTATCTATCTATCTATCTATCTATCTATCTATCTATCTATCTATCTATCTATCTATCTATCTATCTATCTATCTATCTATCTATCTATCTATCTATCTATAAGCATATATATCTATCAGACTCCGCCTGATGACTACGGTCTCTAAACAAACCAGCCAGAGATTACACGATTTCTTAAATGACAATGGGCTTCATTCACAAAAACAGATCACATGTGGTATGTAGGTGTCCGGACACTTAATTTTGAAACTGTCAATTCACTGTACTGTTTTGTGGTATTTACCACAAAACAATGAAAATGCTTGGTAAATACTGCATGAACAGGCGTTAAACTCAATTCATAGAAGGAAATAAATATTTAAATGCATGTGGTTATTAGGTAGCGGTCTATGCATGTGGAAATGATGAAATTGATGACTATGGTCATCATACCTGAATGGGCAGTGCATGGAAATGTTTAAAAGGGGGTTCCTAATCACAATCTAATGAGCATTTGGCTAGTCTGTCCTAATTTGCTAGGTGGACATTGAATTGCTCTCCCCTACATCCAAAATGGAGATATTTGAGGCAAATTTGATGGAGTTTCAGGCCATTCTAAGAAGGAGAAGAAGAAGGGTGGCTGTCATGCATCCATGTTCCTTTAAGCAGTGCACCTTGCTGGATGAATTCTATGAAGCCAAAGTTCTCTCTAAATCTAATATATCTAAGGCCCTTATTTTGCTTCTCTTTGGGGAATTGAGACCTTTTCTATAGTCCTCCACACTGTGTAGTGATGCCATACCACCCATTACCAAGTTACTGGCTGTCCTGCATTTTATGGGCATGGCCTCCTACTAGATGGTAGCAGGAGAGTTGGTGGAGTTTTCACAGCCATCTTTCTCATGTTTGCTTACTAAGGCCCTGCATTGTTTCTGGTAAATTGGCTCTTTACCACGTGACTGGCTGTGTCCAATCACAGCCGGTCACAAATGTCAACAAACCCAGTAACTGATTGTCAACGGGTTCTCCTCCTCACACACTGATCCTGTGTGAGGAGGAGATTGTGGTAACAGGCAGTTATCAATTACAATGCACAGTAAAAATGCACAGATTGCCCCGTAATAAAGAGGACCTGTCACCAGCCCATCAGAGTACCTGTCACCAGCCCATCAAAGTACCCCAGTACCTGTCACCAGCTCTTCAGAGTACCCAAGCACCTGTCACCAGCCTATTTGAGTACCCAAGTACCTGCCACCAGCCTATTTGAGTACCCAAGTACCTGTCACCATCCCAGAGTACCCGAGTACCTGTCACCAGCCCACCAGACTACCTGAGTACCTGTCACCAGCCCAGAGTACCCGAGTACCTATCTGCAGTCCATCAGAGTACCCAAGTACCTGTCAACAGCTCAGAGTACCCGAGTACATGTCTCCAGCCCAGAGTACCCGAGCACCTGTCTCCAGCCCATCAGAGTAGCTGTACCCAGCCCAGTGTACCTAAGTACCCATCTGCAGACCATCAAAATACCTGAGTACCTGTCCCAAGCCCAGAGTACCCAAGTACCTGTCTCCAACCCATCAGAGTACCCGAGTACCTTTCTCCAACCCATAATACCTAAGTACTGTCTCCAACCCATCAGAATACCTGCATACCTTTCTCCAACCCAGAGTACCCAAGTACCTATCTGCAGACTATCAGAGTACCCGAGTACCTGTCCCCAGTCCAGAATACCTGCGTACCTATCTGCAGCCCATCAGAGTACCTGAGTACCTGTCTCCAGCTCTTAGGAGTACCCAAGTACCTGTCTCCAACCCATCAGAGTACCCGAGTACCTGTCTCCAGCCCAGAGTACCCGAGTACCTGTCCCCAGCCCAGAGTATCCAAGTACCTATCTGCAGACAATCACAATACCCGAGTTCCTGTCTCCAGCTCAGAATACCTGAGTAGCTATCTGCAGCCCATCAGAGTACCCGAGTATCTGTCTCAAGCCCATTAGAATACCCGAGTACCTGTCTGCAGCCCATTAGAGTAACCAAGTACCTATCTGCAGCCCATCAGAGTATCTGAGTACCTGTGTCCAGCCCATTAGAGTACCCAAGTACCTATCTGTAGCCCATCAGAGTACCCGTGTACCTTTCTCCAGCCCATTAGAGTACCTGAGTACCTATCTGCAACCCATAAGAGTATCTGAGTACCTATCCACAACCCACACCTCATAGAATATACGTTGGGGTGTTTGCTTTCCAAAATAGGGTTACTTTGTAGGTAATTCCATTGTCTTGGTGCTCCAGGGTCTTCAAAGGTGTGATAGGTATGAATAAAATTAGATATGTAATTTGTGCTCTTACAACGCCTGGAGGTGCTACTTGGATTTTGGGCCTCTGTATGTGGCCAGGCTGTGGAAAAGTCTCACACATGTGGTATTGCCATAATCAGAAGGAGAATGTATTTTGGGGTGTAATTTTTGCTATGTGCATGCCATGTGTTAGAAAAATCTTATAAATTTACAACTTTGTGTAAAAAAAAAAATAATAATTAATTTTCTTTCCACATTTTCCAAAAACTTGTGGGAAAAAAAATGACATTTTCAAAAGACTCATTATGCCTCCTAGGATATATGTTGGGGGTGTTTGATTTCCAAAATAAGCTCATTTTGTGAGTAATTCCATTGTCTTGGTGCCCCGGGGCATTCAAAAATGTGATAGGTTGTCAGGATGTATGTGTAATTTATGCTCCTAGAACTCCTGGAGGTGCTACTTGCATTTTGGACCTCTCTATGTGGCCAGTACAAAGTCTGACACAAATGGTATCGCCATACTCAGTAGGAGTAGCAGAATAGTTTTTTGTGAGTATTTCCATTATGCATATACTATGTGTGAGAAATAATTTGTTATTATGACAATTATGTGTAGAGAAAAAAAAAAAACTTCTTTATGTCCCAAGAATTGTTGGAAACAATTACAACTTCAAAAAACTCACCATGCCTCTTACTAAATACCTTGGCATGTATACTTTCCAAAAAGGGGTCATTTGGGAGGTATTTGCACTGTCTTGACATTTCAGGGCTGCAAGAAATTAGAGGGCCTCAAGGCCGTCAGTACATCAGGTGTGATCATCAGATTTTCAATGACTGGCACCATAACCTGTAGACTCTATAACTTTCACACAGACTAAGTAATATCCTCTAATTTGGGTAATTTTTTACCAAAGATATGTAACAGTATACATTTTGGCCCAAATTTATGAAGAAAAATTACCTATTTGCAAAATTTGTAATAGAAGCTAAAAAAAGTTTTATTTTTTCAAAACTTTCACTCTTTTTTCCCTTATTTTGCAAAAAATTAAAAATAAAAAACAGTGGTGATTAAACACCACTAAAAGAAAGCCTAACTTGTGTGAAAAAAATGATAACACTTTTGTTTGGGTACAGTGTTGCATGAGTAATTGTCATTCAAAGTGTGAGAGCACTGAAAGCTGAAAATTAGTCTGGGCAGGAAGGGGGTGAAAGTGCCCTGTATTGAAGTGGTTAAAAGCAGGTTCCCCTGTATCCCACTGTCTGGTCATGGTATTCTGCGCTATAGCCCTAAAAAAGTTGGTGTCATGCTTGCTGCATCCTTCATAATTTCGCCCATCATGAAAAATTGCTCCTGGGTATTGAGGTTCCAGACACTGATGAGGACCCTATTTCACCAATCCCAGAATCCTATCACAATGAGTGTGGCCATCAAGTCTGTCAGCACTTCATACAAACCTATATGCTTTAGAAGTCCGAACAAATGGGGAAGAAAGGCTAAACATTCACACTGCTCCTCACTGGACACAAAGCCTTCATCCGGGGGGGGGGGGGGGGGTGTGCATCCAGCAGCAGGCAAGACTCAGAAAAATACGGAACGCCAAACTGTCATCACTCTTGTCTCAAATTCGAACGCTAGAAGCTAGCAATAAACGCATGCCATCCACTGATGCATCAATGGCCCTGATAAAACTTAGACAGGACCTACGCCTTCTTCTCCTCGAGCAGTCGAACAGGCACTTGAACTGTCTGAAGCAATGCTACTACTCTCAGGCATACAAGGCTGGGAAGCATTTGGCTAACCAAGTCAAACGTAGGCAGGCCAAATCCAGAATTCCCTTTCTTCCAGACGCGTCCACTAATAGCAAAATATCTCATCCGCAAGCCATAGCTGACGAATTTGCCAAATTCTACAGCTCTCTTTATAACCTAAAGAATAACCCCTCTGAACATCAACCGACGGAGGTTGACATAGACCGTTTTCTGAACTCGATTGATCTACCCACTCTTTCCGCTTCTCAATTAGACATACTTAACTCCCCAATATCTATTGATGAAGTCCGTGCCAGTATCAAATCCCTACCGCCCAGCAAATCCCCTGGCCCCGACGGTCTATCCAATGAGTATTATCAACTCTTCCTCTCTAACATTAACCCTGCACTGACCACCGTGCTTAATAAAGACGTGGCCGAATCCTCATTACCCCCCGGAAATCTTGAGTGCCCATATAGTAACACTCCCTAAGTCAGTGAAAGACCCGGTTACCACGGCGAACTTTCGCCCAATATCCTTATTAAACTCGGACGCAAAAATATTTACAAGAATACTCTCTAAAGGTATACAATCGATACTACCAGCATTGATCAAAAGAGACCAAATGGGATTTACTCTAGGTCGGCAAACATCTGATGCCACCAGGAGAATATTCAACATCATTCATATTGCCAAACACACCAAAACGCATTTGATAGAGTCCATTGGGGCTACATGCAAGCCACCCTGAGAAAGTTTGGGTTCTCTGGCCCTATACTTTATGCCATCCAAGCCCTATACTCCTTCCCCACGGCCCAAGTCTACACCTCCGGCCTCTTGTCCAAACAATTCCTAATTAAGAATGGCACCAGACAAGGGTGTCCATTGTCCCCGACCATATTTAACTTACTCATAGAGCCATTAGCGGAATCCATACGTTCTCACCCAAACATCACTGGCTTTTTGCTTTCCCTCGCACCACAAAATAAACTTGTTTGCAGATGACATCATCTTAATGCTAACTAACTGTGCTACATCTCTCCCAGTCGCTTACAGCGTCCTTCAAGCATTTAGTAAAATTTCCTACTACAAACTGAATGCCTCAAGGTCCACAATCCACAATTTAGAAGTTAACCCTACGATCCAATCACAACTTCAATCCTCTATACCTATCCCCTGGTCCTCCAATAGCATACATTATCTAGGTATTGACTTACCCGCAAACCCCTCCCAACTTCTATCAATTAACCTAACCAGAACTCTTACTAAAACCAATGCGGAGCTCTTCCGTATGCGATCATTGCATCTCATGTGGAGTGGGAGGCTTGCTGCGTACAAAATGTTTATACTTCCGCAACTTTTATATCTATTTAGGGCGCTCCCCATTCCATTTCCCGCAATAAGCCTAGCCAAGCTAACTAATGGTATGAGGAGTTTTGTGTGGAATGGGGGAAGAGCTAGATACGCTCCCTCTATTCTCACCAAAAAATGGCAATTTGGAGGTGCAGCCATGCCAGATATCCCAACGTACTATTGGGCCAC
Organism: Pelophylax lessonae; assembly: GCF_965119305.1. NCBI lineage: Eukaryota > Metazoa > Chordata > Amphibia > Anura > Ranidae > Pelophylax > Pelophylax lessonae. The sequence goes on from NC_138769.1 coordinate 237,777,260, forward strand.
TATTTTAGCCCAAACATGTAATTGGATTAGCAACTCGGAAGCACCTTTATGGGTGGATTTGGAAACCAACATTGTCCCCTTCTCAGACCTCTGTGTCCTACTCGCCAGCGACAAATGGATCAACTGGGAGCTGAAAGATCTTCCTCCCACCATACAAGCATCCCTCCGAGCGTGGCACAAATCTATAGTGCCGCAAAACGATCTAGACCTTCTCTCTAAAACACCCCTCCCAGTTTCCTTACTTAGCAAGCACATGTCAGACATCCCTATATCTCTCCTTCACAAGTGGAATGCTCATACCCTGGACCGATTCTACAATGAGGGATCCCTAATCCCCGCCCGCGATTTCATGCACAAACACAGAATACCACAGCCCTTCTATAATCTACTCCGAATCACACAGTTCCTGCAGCAGCACCCACTGCAGAACATAATAGTAGATGGAAAAGTATGGGAACTGTTCACATTACCATCACCAGTACCTGCAAAGCTCTCTCAATACTACCATATTCTACTTGACGACACCACGTTCCTTAAAACCACAACATGTTTAAGTGGGAGCAAGACCTCAAAGAAACCTTCACCATCCCCCAGTGGAAGTAGGCGCTGTCTGTGGTAAACGGATATTTGCATTGTGTCAACCATTGGGAGATGACAATGAAAATCACTAATAGGTGGTACTACATGCCTTATAGACTGGCGGACTTCTCAGCAAACTATTACCCTCTTTGCTGGAGAGACTGCTCACAAACTGGTACACTAATCCACGTAGTGTGGACTTGTCCCTCCCTCACTGGTCTCTGGAACCAAGTGTTCCACTACATAGAATCGCAAACTGGTTGTATTCTGACCCCCAATCCGGCACTAGCAATTCTTCACCTAGGTATAGGGAACATACCATTGCAATACAGACCCTGGATTACCCACGTAGTGGGTACGTGGGTAATCCAGGGTCTGTATTGCAATGGTATGGTGCTAGCCACTAGAACACTCATATTACGTAAATGGAAAACCACTACACCTCCTACTTTATCTGAGGTCATATCCCTGCTGAAAATGAAACTACCAATTTGAAAGATTACTAGCTATAAATTCCCTCTCATTGAAGAAATGTAGTATCCACTGGGACTTCTGGGCCTCTAACTGCTAACCCCTTCTACCAATTATAACTGGCTATGTTACTATAATGTCAACTTTATACTGACCACTGACCAATTGCATAATCCTCACTCTTTGGATGTGTGTGGGTGTTTGTTTTATCCCCTTCCTTTACTTATCTCCTTACCTTCTTAGTTCCTCTGGGCCAAACTTGGAAGTACGGTGCAACAGTTGTTATTGTTATTGTTATTGTTATTGTTTTTGTTATCATTTCTTCTGATGTTACTTATTATTGCTCTGCATATGTTGTTATGCTTTAAAAATTCAATAAAAAATAGAATTTTGAAAATTTGAAAATACATTTTTGGGACTGCTAAGTTAAGTGACTAGACTCCCAATAACCCCCTCCCCTGACCTAGCACTGCTCAACCTGAATTGTAATCAAATCCCCCTACCAATGGGAAAAGTAGTAATCCATATACTTCTGGCTGCTAGGCTTTCAATTATGAAATTGTGGAGAGAATCCAATCCCCAAAATTACATGTTATCAATATGACCCAAATGCACCAAACCCATAAACTCCTCACAGTAGCAGACAGATGTTAGCTGATAGGAGAAAACAAAACATGGTCTACATGGTCTAAAGGGTTTGACACATTTGTTAGTTCATTCCGCTTCAAGTCATAGTATCAGTTATCCAGTGTTGCTCCAATGTATATGTAGTAATGCACTCTGTAGACTCTTTAAATGTACTTGATTGGATGAAACAAGTTTGTAGTTAGTTACATGTCTAACCCTGTTATATATTTGTTGGTTAACCAACTTCTGTCAACGTATGTATTTCATATAGCCAAGCTACTTTATATCGCCCTATTTTGTATCTAAAAACTTTTAATAAAACTTTACAACTGAAAAAAATAAATAAATGAAAAACATATTGCACTCACTTGGTAGAAATTGGTAAACTGCATGTCATCCTTGGAGATATAAGCATCAATCAGGCTGCAGCAATCAGTAGATGAGTGGCTGGTGTAGACAGGGTTGAAGTGGACAGTGTCTGTGAGACAGGTAGCGACTGCAGGAAGAAGTCAGGACTGCTGTGATGGTAGGAGTCTGGAACACAAGCTGTCAGGCTACGTGGCAGCTTCTGAGTCCTGTATCCATCAATCTGCGGCTGCGTGGGTAAGTCAAAATAATCACCATAATCTAAAAAAAGTTTTGCCTTCAATTATAACTAAAGATATTGACACTATTTCTTTTAAAAACTATAACTGGTACCAATTATTTTATTTGTCACCTGCAAGATAGCAGCAGAGGACATGTAGTTTTACCATTCCATGAATGTGTTTCCCACTGGATTAAAATGTGCAGTTCAATCAAAACATGTAGGCAGGAAATACTATTGACAAAGTATGGTGCTGATTGCTGTATAATCTAGAGAATGGGCCTCAAAACTATGGCCCGCAGGTCAGATTAAGCTCACTGAAAGATTTTATCCAGTCTGTTGGTGTCCTAGCAACCAATCACATGCCTGTCCCAACATCCACAAGAAAATAGAATTTCCTCCATCCAGACCTGCTCCTCCACCTCCCTACTCTTGCCCTGCTGCTGCAGCCATGCTTCCAACTCCCAAAACTCGACTCCCACCCTACTGCTATATCCATGCTGAAAGTGTAAGGAAGGAGTGGATGCTGGTGAGGATTATGATGTAAAGGGGACTCTGATGAGGCCTTTTATATAAATAGGGGAATCTGATGGTGACCCTGATGTAAGGGGGAACTCATATGGGGACCCAAATAAAAGGGGGGCACTGATGGGGACATTGATTTAAGGGGGACTCAGATGTGGAGTTTGTTGTAAGTGGTACCCAAATTTAAGAGGGAATTCTGATGGGAACTCTGATTAGGGGGCTCTGTTAATAAATTGCAAACTAAATTTATTTTTGTTTAAGCTTTTGTTATGTGAACCCAAAACTTGTAATACAGCACATTCAGTTTCTAGAAATAAAAAACAAACATCTGTAATACATATATATATATATATATATATATATATATATATATATATATATATATATATATATATATATATACTGTGTGCAGTATCTCACAAAAGTGAGTATATCCCTCACGTTTTTGTAAATATTTGATTATATCTTTTCATGTGACAACAATGAAGAAATGACACTTTGCTACAATGTAAAGTAGTGAGTGTACAGCTTGTATAACAGTGTAAATTTGCTGTCCCCTCAAAATAACTCAACACACAGCCACTAATGTCTAAACCGCTGGCAACAAAAGTGAGTACACCCTTAAGTAACAATGTTCAAATTGGGCCCAATTAGTCATTTTCCCTCCCCAGTGTCATGTGACTCCTTAGTGTTACAAGGTCTCGGGTGTGAATGGGGGGGAACAGGTGTGTAACTTTGGTGTTATCGCTCTGACTCTCTCATACTGGTCACTGGAAGTTCAACATGGCACCTCAAGGCAAAGAACTCTCTTAGGATTTAAAAAAAAGAATTGTTGCTCTACATAAAGATGGCCTAGACTATAAGAAGATTGCCAAGACTCATAAACTGACCTGCAGCACAGTGGCCAAGACCATACAGTGGTTTAACAGGACAAGTTCCACTCAGAATAGGCCTAGCCATGGTCGAAAAAAGAAGTTTAGTGCACATGCTCAGCGTCATATCCAGAGATTTGTCTTTTGGAAAAAGATATATGAATGCTGATAGCATTGCTGGAGAGATTGAAGGGGTGGGGGGTCAGCCTGTCAGTGCTCAGACCATACGCCGCACACTGCATCAAACTGGTCTACATGGCTGTCCTCCCAGAAGGAAGCCTCTTCTAAAGATGATGCACAAGAATGCCTGCAAACAGTTTGCTGAAGACAAGCAGACTAAGGACATGGATTACTGGAACCATGCCCTGTGGTCTGATGAGACCAAGATAAACTTATTTGGTTCAGATGGTGACAAACGTGTGTGGCGGCAACCAAGTGAAGAGTACAAAGGCAAGTGTGCCTATTCTACAGTAAAGCATGGTGGTGGGAGTGCCATGGTCTGGAGCTGCATGAGTGCTGCTGACACTGGGGAGTCAAAGTTCATTGAGGGAACCATGAATGCCAACATGTACTGTGAGATACTGAAGCAGAGCATGATCCCCTCCCTTCGGAGACTGGTCCGGTGGGCAGTATTCCAACATGAGAACGACCTCAAACACACCTCCAAGAGAACCACTGCCTTGCTAAAGAAGCCGAGGGTAAAGGTGATAGACTGGCCAAGCATGTCTTCAGACCTAAACCCTGTCTGTGGGGTGTACTCAAACGGAAGGTGGAAGAGCGCAAGGTCTCTAACATCCACCAGCTCTGTTATGTCATCATGGAGGAGTGGAAGAGGACTCCGGTGGCAACCTGTGAAGCTCTGGTGAACTCCATGCCCAAGAGGGATAAGGCAGTGCTGGAAAATCATGGTGGCCACACAAAATATTGACACTTTGGGCTCAATTTGGACATTTTAACTTAGGGGTGTACTCACTTTTTTTGCCAATGGTTTAGACATTTAAGGCTGTAGGTTGAGTTATTTTGAGGGGACAGCAACTTTACACTGTTATACAAGCCGTACACTCACTACTTTACATTGTAGCAAAGTCTAATTTCTTCAGTGTTGTCACATGAAAAGATATAATAAAATATTTACAAAAATGTGAGGGGTGTACTCACTTTTGTGAGATACTGTGTGTATATATATATATATATATATATATATATATATATATATTCAACTTTTTTTCTTTTTTTTAATTTTAAATAAGTGATTGCATAATCTTTGTTCTCAGCTGCATAAGTGGCTTAGAGAGGTGGGGTGGATAAACAGCACCACACTTTTCTTCCCAGTGAATGGCTGTGAACGGGGTGGGTTTCAGCAGAAGCCTGAAGGAGGACAGGCAGGCTGTGGCCCCAGCAAACCGGAAAACTGACCACACTGGGATGGATGTGATTCTGTGTCTAGCATGGTCTGTTTGAATTAGGAAAGCTTGGGGGACTAGCAGGATCACCAAGGATTTCACACAGGGGAATCAATGTCATAAGAGCAAAATATTTTTTCATACAAATGCATGGTACAACAGGCACATACAGTGGGGATCGAAAGTTTGGGCACCCCAGGTAAAAAATTGTATTAATGTGAATAAAGATGCCAAGGAAAGATTGAAAAATCTCCAAAAGGCATCAAATTACAGATTAGACATTCTTATAATATGTCAACAAAAGTTAGATTTTATTTACATCATTGACACTTTCAAAATGACAGAAAACAAAAAAATGGCATCTGCAAAAGTTTGGGCACCCTGCAGAATTTATAGCATGCGCTGCCCCCTTTGCAAGGCTGAGACCAACAATTCAAAACCCACATTTGACTGCACGATCCCTCCAGAAAGATCTGGCAGACACTGGAGTTGTGGTACACCATTCCACTATAAAGAGATACTTGTACAAATATTGTTTTCATGGAAGAGTCATCAGAAGAAAACTTCTTCTACGTCCTCACCACAAAAATCAGCGTCTGAACTTTGCAAATTAACATATCGACAAGCCTGATGCATTTTGGAAACAAGTTCTGTGGACCGATGAGGTTAAAATTGAACTTTTTGGCCGGAATGAGCAAAGGTACGTCTGGAGAAGAAGGGGCACAGAATTTAATGAAAAGAACCTCTGTCCAACTGTTAAGCATGGGGGTGGATCAATCATATTTTGGGGTTGTATTGCAGCCAGTGGCACAGGGAACATCTCACGAGTAGAAGGAAAAATGGATTCAATAAAATTTCAGCAAATTTTGGATGGTAAATTGAAGCCATCTGTGAAAAAGCTGGTTAAAGAGAGGATGGCTTCTACAAATGGATAATGATCCTAAACACACCTCGAAATCCACGGGGGATTACATCAAGAGGCGTAAACTGAAGGTTTTGCCATGGCCTTCACAATCTCCTGACCTCAACACAATTGAAAATCTATGGATTGACCTTAAAAGAGCAGTGCGTGACAGACAGCCCAGAAATCTCAAAGAACTGGAAGGCTTTTGTAAGGAAGAAAGGGCAAAGATACCTCAAATAAGAATTGAAAGACTCTTGGCTGGCTACAAAAAGCGTTTACAAGCTGTGATACTTGCCAAAGGGGGCAGTACAAGATATTAACTCTGCAGGGTACCCAAACTTTTGCAGAGGCCATTTTTTTGTTTTCAGTTATTTTGAAAGTGTAAATGATGGAAATAAAATCTAACTTTTGTTGACATATTATAAGAATGTCTAATCTGTAATTTGATGCCTTTTGGAGATTTTTCCATCTTTCCTTGGCCTCTTTATGCACATTAATACAAATTTTTACCTGGGGTGCCCAAACTTTCGATCCCCACTGTATCAAGACTGTGAACTGTTGGGGTAATGTATCCTTTACCCACATCAATACTGGGCACTTTCACCCCCCTTCCTGCACAGGGCAATTTTCAGCTTTCAGTGTTGTTGCACTTTCAATGATAATTACTTATGCATGCAACACTATACTGATATGAAATTTATATCACTTTTTTCACACAAATAGAGCTTTCTTTTTGTGGGATGTAATCAACAGTGGTTTTTTTGTGTTTTGCGCTGCTAAAAAAAAAAAAAAAAAAATAACAACCTTTTGAAAAAAAAATATTTAATTTCTTAATTTTTCAAAGAATTGTGGAAAAAAAATGACAACTGAAAAAAACTTGCCATGCATCTTACTCAATACCTTGGACTGTCTACTTTCTTAAAAGGGGTCATTTAGGGGATATCTGTACAATCTTGGTATGTTAGATCCTCAAGACATGAAATAGGCCATCAGTACAGGTATGATGAATTTTCAATGATTGGTACCATAGATTTAAGACTCTATAACTGTCACACAGACCAAAAAATATACACTGATTTAGGTTATTTTTACCAAAGAAATGAAGCAGTATAAATTTTGGTCACAATGTATGAGGAAAAACTTATTTGCTAAATTTTATAGCAGAATTTAAGAAAAACACATATTTTTTCTCCAAAATGTCATATTGACAAGTTATTTCTCTCACACGGCATAGGCATACTTGCAAATACACCCCAAATTACATTAAGCTACTCCTCCTGAGTATAGTGATACCACATGTGTGAGACTTTTTTTTTACAGTCTAGCCACATAGAGAGACACAATATACAAGGAGAACCTTCAGGCATTATCCACTTTAAAACCAGGCCTTCTTCTGACATTTTTTGCTTAAGTATGTATTTTTGTGAAAGAAAATTACTTAGCACCCCCAAACATAATATATTTATGTAGCAGAGGCCCTAGATAATAAAATGGTGGATTTTTCAAATTTATATGTCGCACGGTATTTGCGCAGCAGTTTTTTTAACGCAATTTTACACACTAACATAGCATAAATATATTTTTAATAAATTTAATGCACACAAAAACAATATAATACCCATTTTTTTGTAAAATATTAAATATGGCGTTGTGCCATAAATAGAGAAGCAGATAAATATATATCAAACGTGTCACGCTTTAAAATTGCGCACGCTTGTGAAATGGCACCAAACATGGGTTTTAAAAAATCTCCATATAAGCCTTTATTGGTTACCAGTTTAGAGTTACACAGGAGATCTGGTGCTAGCATAAATGCTCTTGCTCTGATATTTGTGGCAATATCTCAGATGTGTGGTGCCATTGTTGTTTACGTATGCGTACAGGACCAACGTGTGCGTTTGCCTTTGCACACAAGCACAAGGTGAAGGGAATGCTTTTATTTATTTTTTCTTATTTATTGGTAGGACACTGGTACACTAACAGATGTTTTTGTACGCTTGGACACTGACAGATGTTTTTGACAAGTGCTGATCGTCCACCGGCGGACACTAACAGATGTTGATGTTGCAATGAAACACTATTGCAGATGTTTTTGTGCACTGGTACAGATGTTCATGGGACACTGTGACAGATGTTTTTTGCACTGGTACAGATGCTCATAGGAATACTTGGACAGATGTTCACGGGACAGGGAAAGTGGTGCTTGATGTTCTGTGTAGGGATGACTGCAGTGTGTGTGCTCTGTGACAGCTCTCTGTGTAAAATTATAACTTACACAGAGAGCTGTCAGCACAGGCTGCAGCATCCTCCCCTCTGCACTGAGCTCTTACTGAGCTCAGTGGTGGAGAACAGAAACAGAGACACGTGTCTCTGTTTACACTGTGAAGGCCGTGATTGGACACAGCGATCATGTGATCAGGAGGGCCAATTACAGCGCCCATATCCCGATCTGTGATGGACTGTATCCGAAGATCACAGCCATCACAGGATCGCACCCATTCTGAGCCACGTACCGATACGTCGACAAAGCTTCCACCCCGCTATTTAAGTTACAGTGGGTGGGTGGGAAGCGGTTAATGGCTTCAATTTATGGGGTAATTCTTTGGTTTGTTTTGCTGAAGTCCTTTCTTTGTTTTTCTGAATCATATCATGCTGATTACAAAAAAGTAAAACATAATTATTCATTTTAATTGTATTCATTCATTTATAAAACTGATTTTTCCACTCACAAATATTTGTAAAAAAAAAAATATATAGTGGATTTACTAAAGGCAATTGGACTATGGACTTTGAAAGTGCAGTTGCTCCAGAGCTCAGTAAATGAGGTGATGCTTAACTTTGCAAAGAATACCTATTCAAATGCAAGTAAAATAATAAAAATTATTAGATGATAGAAGTCAGCAGAGCTTTGCTTCATTTACTAAGCTCTGGAGCAAATGCCATTGCTGAGTGCAACTGCATTTTCAAAATGCATAGTCTAATTGCCTTTAGTAAATCAACCTCAACGTATCACTCATATTGAAAAGTTTGGAGACCACCGCTCTGGAGCACAACATTGAATGCTTCGCATTGTACATAACAGGGCTCGAGTCCTGCAGGAACGCATGGGAACGGCGTTCCCATACTTTTTTCACAGCAGGAACGCCGTTCCCATTAGCATCTGCTTCCTGCAGGAAGGGCCACTGTCAAGGGGGGACCACCAGCCATTAGACAACCCCCGCTATGCAGCTATTTAGAAAAATAATGTCTCCAGGCCCCCTGTGTTCCGTGGGAGTGGGGGACAATAAGTGAATTATTTTCTCTGTTTCAGGTTTCAGGCGGATTAATCCTCCGCAGCGCGCTGCACAGCTGAAGCCTGGTCACCGGCCTCTTCAATATGAATAGACCGTGACAAGCTGGGAACTCTGCGGTGGATTGATCCGTCTAAACCTGAATCTAAAAAATAGTCCACTAACTTACTGTCCCCGCTCCCAGTGGCGTACCAGCGGAGGGCGGGCGCACACTGGGGGGTGTCAGGCCAGTGTCAGCCGGGCTGCCTGCCTCTCCGTGTGAAGGCAGCTGCAGTGGCAGCTCCTTCAGTCGGTGGCAAGAAGAAGGTGAGTGAGCGTGCCTGAGGAGCCTCGTTTGCGTGCTGGATAGGAGGGGGATGGGGCAGCTGCATATAGATGAATTGAACTTTCCATATTATAGTGCTTTTCATCTCCCCCCCCCATGCTCTCTGGCTCCCCCAGTGCTCTCCACCCCCCTGTGCTCCCTGGCTCCCCCCTCTCCCTGTGCTCTCCATCCCCCTGGTTTTCCCTGCCTACCCCCTCAGCGCCCCTCCCCCAGTGCTCTCCACACCCCTGCACCTTCTAACCCCCCTGCAATGCTTTCCAAACCCCCCCTAATTCTCTCCAGCCCCCCCTGCCCTTCAGCTCCTCCAGTGGTCTCTGCTTCCCCTGTGCTCTCCAGCCCCCCTAGTGCTCTTCTATCTTCTATCATGTCTGCAGTCTCTGACCTTCTCTTGTATCATGTCCTCAGTCTCTGACCATCTCTTGTATCATGGCGGGAGTCCTCTGACCATCTCTTGTATCATGTCTGCAGTCTCTGACCATCTCTTGTATCAAGTCCTCAGTCTCTGACCATCTCTTGTATCATGTCTGCAGTCTCTGATCATCTCTTGTATCATGTCTGCAGTCTCTGACCATCTCTTGTATCATGTCTGCAGTCTCTGACCATCTTTTGTATCATGTCTGCAGTCTCTGACCATCTTTTGTATCATGTCTGCAGTCCTCTGACCATCTCTTGTATCATGTCTGTAGTCTCTGACCATCTCTTGTATCATGTCCACAGCCTCAGACCCCCCCCTGTACCATGTCCGCAACCTCTGACCACTCCCTGTACCATGTTTGCAGCCTCTGACCACCTCCTGTACCATGTCCACTGCCTCTAACCACCTCCTGTACAATGTCCGCAATCTCTAACCATCTCTTCTATCATGTCTGTAATCTCTGTTCATCTCTTGTCTTTTATCATGTCTGCAGTCTCTGAGGGGGTGTCTGGAGAGGAGTCAAAAGTGGGAGTGCCGTCGGGATGGGGATCACAGGAGAAGTCAGACATATGTGGACTATGGAGAGGAGACAACAGGATAAAACCAGAGCATGGTGCACCTAAGAGAAGGTCAGTGACAGTGCTGCCAGGTCAGTCTGAGGGGGGTCACTGATGTAAGGGGGAGTGAATACAACAATGTAAGGGGGCACTGTTATAAAGGTTTCCCCTTATATCAGGACCCCCCCTCCCTTCCTTAGTGCATTCACTCTGCAGAAGGTGGTCTCTGGTCACTAGAGTCCCCCCTACATCAGAGTTCCCGGAATTACCCTTTACATCAGTGTGCAGGATTTCCCCTTAAAGTGCAAGGGGGAACTCCGTGGATGCTGATGTGAAGGGGAGCATTGATGCGTAAAGGGCAATGAATGCTGCAGACCCTGATGTAAAGGGGAACGCAGTGGACTCTGACATAAGGTGGTCACCAGAGCCCCCCCCCCCCCTTATATCAGAGTTCGCCTTTAGATCATGATCTGCAAAATTCCCCTTTATGTCAGAGTTCCCCTGGAACTGGGGAATCCTACAGACTCTGATGTAAGGAGGAATTCTTTGGTGGCTGGGTTATATTAACCTGACCTTCGTGTAAATAGAGAAATATGTTTTTTGACTTTTGTTTAACTTAAACACATTGCTAAATGCACTATATACATGTTTATAGTTTAAATAATGATATTTGTACTGTTTAGCACAGAATACGGGCATTTTAGGTACTTTTTTTGCAAGCTCTAACGAGCAGGGCTCTCTGATTCCTCCTGTATTGAATTGTACTGTAACTGTATTGTCTTCCCCCACACTGTAAAGCGCTGCGCAAACTGTTGGCGCTATATAAATCCTGTATAATAATAATGTCAGAGGGGGAGGGGGGAGGCTCTTGGGTGAGTTCCCACACTTTTTTCCCAGGACTTGTCCCCTGGTACATACCCTACTCTGAAATGCCAAGTATCATATGCTGCACAGTATGGCACATGCTTTGACCTGTCAAACTCCATTTGCTACATAATCTAAACAAGCACACTTCCTATGCTGTGCTGTACATTATAAAGTATACACATCACTGCCACAATTTATACATTGGAGTGTATATTATATTCTCTGAATTGCCATACATGATATACTGCATTGTACATTCTATACCTGTGACTGCCAAACTCCATACTCAACATTGTATAGTACATGCTCCACATGTTGGAGTATATGTTGCATACTCTGAACTATCACATTCCATATGCTATGATGCATAATATAAACTCTAGTCTGCCACATTAAATACTGTACACTGCACTGTATATTACATGCTGTGGACTACCACACCTCATGTCTGCATTACATAATATTAATTTCCAAGTTACATTTACTGTGGTATACTGTGCATACTATGGGCCACTCAATACACTATGCTTTACATTGCATATTCTGAACTGGGACACTCAATATGCACTACTTACATGCTCTGAAATTCTACACTCCCTGCACTGCTCTGTATGTTATGTGTGTCATACGACTCCTCTTTTATATAAAATATCATACCACACATCCCTTAAGAGAAAATCATATTACAGCTGTTATATAAATACCACTAGCCCTATTTTTTTTACTTTTGAATTCTAACATCTTCAAAAACTGGAACTTTTTCACTAGAGGTTTGCTAAATAGAGAATATAATTGGGCTAATGTGACACTCCTGAAGATATGTTAGCAGGTGGATATAGTGACAAAAGGAGATAAAGAGAATTTGCCACTAGAGTACAAATCAAGCTCTGATTCAGTTAAATAACACACACAAAAAAAAAAAAATACATGGCATAATTAAAATCGACTTGCACTTGGGAGTAAACAATTTACTAAAATACCTGTGTTACAAGATTGTTTTCTTATTATTGTACTTGAGTGGAAAACTAGCAGTTATCAGTACCAAGATTTCTGTGAAGCGGAAGAAGAGTTCAGTAAAAACTAGTTTGAGTAAAGGGTTAGGGCGTACGATTAAATGTTAAAAAACACGTTAGGGTGATAGATTATGTTTTAGAAGTTGGGTCGAGTGTAAATTGGTGGCTGAGCAGGATGGCAGCATGACTCCTTAGCTGTATCCTGTTAAGAAATGACTGGCAATATAAAAAGTGATTCCACCACAACTGACCCCTGCTGGGGAGAACAGAGACCGGAGAACGTGGGACATGTTCAAGAAGCAATCTAAGCCCTTAGGTGGCTTATCAAGTTCTTCAACAAGCCAGCAATGCATTCCCAAGATGGTTACAATAGCTCACAAAGGTGTGGCACTAAAAAGATGTACACTGTATAAGCAATTAAATAAAATAGATAAACTCCTATCTATACCATAAAATGTATAAAAAAAATCTAATTTTTTTAAACTATAAATACATTAATAAAATATTATCACAAGTCACAATCCATAAAATGCTTAACAAACCTTCCCTGACACTGACTAAGTTCTGGCTGATTTTTCTGTTTTTGACCTTGACTGCACTTATGTTTTACGTTTTAGGTTAAGGACTCTTTCACACGGGCTTTCCGTGTGAAAGGTCCGCTGCGGGACTTTTTTTTTTTTTTTCACGGAGCGGATGACATTTCTGTCATCCGCTCCGTAGGTCCGCATAATGTAAGTCTATGGGGGATTGCGGATGTCAGCGGATGACACTGCTGACATCTGATTTTCCTTCCTTTCCGTTTTTTGAAAACAAAAATAGGATTTTTTCTGTTCCAAAAAACGGAACAGAACTGACAGGAGGAAAATCGGATGTCAGCGGATGGTATTCCGCTGACATCCGCAATGCCATAGACTTACATTATGTCCGCAAATCATCCGCAAAAAAATAGGATGATTTGCGGACATACGGAGCGCCCGTGTGAAAGGGCCCCAAGGGTTATATTTTAGGTGAGGATAAGTGTTTAGTTTAACACCTTTTGAGAGATATGTCCCTTATGTTGCTGTATTCTCCTTTTGCTGAAATCTTCCTCTTCCAATGCCCCACTCCATTACCATAATCTTCCAGTGTGGCAGGAATTAACCTCTTTCTGACCGCCCACCGCCTATTTACTGTGGCAGTGCACCCCTCCTGCGCAAACCAGAGACAGCAGGAGCCAGCCCACCACTAGCTCAAAGAAGCTCCTTAAGGGAAACATCCCCGGGGGTTGGGCTTGGGTGATGAGTCGCTTGCAGGTTTTGACTTTGCCTTACTGCAACCCCTAGTAAGAGCAATAAGAGAAGCTCTTGAATGGGAGGAAGAAGTCACACATCCTGCAAAAACTAGAAACTTTTATATGCAATTAAAAAGGTCAGGACTCTCATTTCCGTTGATTGAGGAAGTGAAGGATATTATCTATGATGAATGGAAGAGGATGGACAAAAAGCCATCCTTATCCAACAGATTTGATAAGATGTATCCTTGCAAGGAAGAGGAGGTCCATGCACTTGAGGCGCCCCCATTAGTGGACGCAGCAGTCATTAAAATGGCCAGACACGTCACACTACCTATGGATAATGCAGTTTCCTTCAAGGATGCTTCAGAAAGAAAGACAGACATAGAATTGAAGAAAATATATGCGTCTGCAGGAGGTGCCTGCAAGCCTTCACTGGCACTAACATCAGTGGCCAAGGCAATAACAACGTGAGCAGAAGGTGCAGAAGCAGAGTTATCCACAGAGACCGGAAGTTCCTCAGTACTGAAAGTACTTAACAAGATCACACTGGCAGGCGATTTTGCAGGTGAAGCGGTGATTGACACTCTGTGATGTTCAGCCAGAGTAATGCTATCAGTAATGGCTAGAAGAGCATTATGGCTCAAACCACAGATGGCGGACAGATTGACAAAAGCCAATTGGTGCAGTATCCCCTTTGATGGAGCAGCCTTGTTTGGCAGCAAATTAGAAACCGCTATTTCAAAGGTGACAGGGGGCAAGTCAGGATTGATTCCCCAGGATTTGAGACCCAGGCGCCAGCGCAAGCTGGAAAGGAGACAATTCATGGGCAACATAAGGGACACAAGACCCTTTAGAACAAACAAGGATACCAAGAGATGGTGGAAGAACCCGCAGACATTGGTAGTTCGGTTAAATAAACCAAGACCGAACACGACACAGAAGCCCTTTTGAAGGTCTGTCCGTCCAGACTGGTCCAGCTTGTACCCGATTACACTGATCTGGGCGGAACAGATCAGGCTCCCCCAGATATTCCCCACTTTACCCGCACAAAGCTCCCTCAGTGTCGACAGAAGATACAGATGATCTTCGAATATGTTCAATTGCTCCTACAGAAAAAGGCCATAGAACCAGTCCCTATACGAGAAAGACATTAAGGATTTTATTCTCCTTTTTTCTTAGTAAAGAAAAAAAAACAGGCAATCTAAGACCAGTATTAAACCTTTGGAAATTGAAAAAATACATCCAAGTGCAAAACTTCCGAATTTAATCGCTGCAGTCAGTCGTACAAGCCATCGGACAGGAAAAGTGTATGCTATCTTAAGATTTTAAAGATACCTACTTACATATCCCAGTTCATCAACAATGTCACAAATTTTTATGCTTTGCAATAATGGAATACCATTTTCAATTCACCTTCCTACCATTTGGCCTGTCAACGTCACCAACAATATTCTCCAAGTTGCTACGCCCAGTCATAGCCACAATGCACAGACAGGGTCTACAAGTGTTCCACTACTTGGACAATGTCCTCCTAGTAGCCCGGAATCTGTAAGTCCTAACAGAACACTGGGAGATTCTAGTCTGAACCCTACTGAACCTAGAGTGGATTATCAACTGGAAAAAGAGTCAGGGCCCACACATAGAATGCTGTTTCTGGGGACAATCCTGGATACCTCCAGGAACACAGTGGAACTCCCTCCAGAGGAGGCAAAGGCACTTGCCTCTCAAATTCAAAAAATATCGACACTCTCATACCTCACAACCTCCCAATGTCTCAGATTGTTAGGATCGCTAGCAACTACCCATGGTGAAGTGGGCTTACTGGTGGATGAGGACCCTCCAGGTAGAATTCCTGAGACAATGGAAGGGCCGCTCCACGCGTCAACAGATCAGACTGTCAATAGCAATAAAGCGTTCCCTCGAGTGTTGGAAGAAACCAGCCAATTTGTTGAAGTGCCACCAACTCAATTCACCGACACCAGTAGTGATCACAACAGATGCATCAGCGGTAGGCTGGGGAGCACATTGCAACAGGCATCTAGCCCAGGGCCGGTGGAAGAACAGCTGGAAGGAAGTCTCCAATATGTTGGAACTAAAAGCAGCCTTTCAAGCTCCAAAAGCATTTCAAGACCAAGTCAGGGGAATCAGTTTAATACTCCAGATGTGTAGAAAAATATACAGAGTATATTCCAGGCGCCAAGGAAAAGGTGTATAATTGTGTGCAAATTACCTATGTGCCTATGAATTAAAAAATAATGAAGAAGCAGCTGCTGTACAATAAAAGGTGTACTGAAAAATGAATGGTCTTAAGGAAAGGCCAAATACAGCGCTTGCTAGTTTGGATATCTAATGGATAACAATATCCATGCCAATCTCTGTGATAAGTGTAAATATATAATCAAATAAATATGTCAAAATTAAAATCAATAGATAAATAAACATATGAATTTTCAAGAATTCCCAATAAATAATTAAATAAGTGCCATAAAGTGCATAAGTGACTTGGTGTATGACATATAAAATTTATAGGTATAAAATACAATCGGCAATATTAAAATATAAATGAATAAAGAACAGTCCAGAGTAAACGGTGACTTTGTGCTCAAAAGATAATGTCCTTAGTGAAAGTGAGTCTTCAAAATTCGAAGGTGCAAGTGCTCAGGCTTGATTGGCTATAACATCGATTTCTTGTCCCGAGTGAATGACTAAATTGGATCACTTACCAAATCTAGTGGGTCCTATATGCCATATGGCATTAGGACCATTCGAGCTTTAATAGCCCCCTGGGCCAAATAGATTCCCCTTTGTGGTCCTATGGGCTGATAACGGCTCCTCCAGGCTCCGGGGTAAATGACCAAATATAATAGGGTAGGAAAAAGAAGGCTCCAAATAGTGTAGTACTGTAACAATTCAAATAGTTTATTACCCATACATGGGGTTCAGATTCTAGAACAGAGGTACACTATCACTGGTGGTCAGTGGTGCGGGCTGCTCGTCCTCTTCGCGGAATGGCGAGCTAGCTCCCGGCTTGCGTTCCACCTGCGTTACCTGATGATGCTATGCGGTCCAATCTAACACGTTTCGTCACTTCCGGTAATGTCCTCCTGAGGACGTCACCGGAAGTGACGAAACGCATCAGTTTGGACCGCATAGCATCATCACGTCACGCAGGTGGAACACAAGCCGGAACCCAGCTCGCCATTCCGTGAGGAGGATGCGCAGCCCGCACCGCTGACCACCAGTGATAGTGTACCTCTGTTCTACAATCTGAACCCAATGTATGGGTAATAAACTATTTGAATTCTTACAATACTACACTATTTGGAGCCTTCTTATTCCTTCCCTGTTATATTTGGTCGTTTACCCCGGAGCCTAGAGGAACCGTTACCAGCCCATAGGACCACAAATGGGAATCTATTTGGCCCAGGGGGCTATTAAAGCTTGAATGGTCCTAATGCCATATGGCATATAGGACCCACTAGATCTGGTAAGATATCCAATTTATTCATTCACTAGGGACAAGAAATCGATGTTATAGCCAATCAAGCCTGAGCACTTGCACCTTCGAATTTTGAAGACTTTTGAAGAATTATGACATATTTATTTGATTATATATTTACACTTATCACTGAGATTGGCATGGATATTGTTATCCATTAGATATCCAAACTCGCAAGCGCTGTATTTGGCCTTTTTAATACTCCAGATGGACAACAGGGCAACAGTCGCCTATGCACGCCGCTAAGGAGGAACAAGGATTGAAGCACTCCTCACAGAGGTCACGCCTAGCATGAACTGGGCTCAACAGAATGTGTCAAATGTATCAGCCACCTACATCCCAGCTCAACAGAACTACTTGGTTGCACTGAGCCGGCAAACATTGGACAACAACGAATGGGCACTGAACCAGACAGTCTTCCAATGGATTTTCAGTCAGTGGGGTCACCCAGACTTTAACTTAATGGCATCCACGATCAACAGGAAATGAAAATGTTTCTTGGCGAGAGTGAAATTCCCACAGGTGGAAGCAGTGGATGCACTCATCTCCAAGTGGGTCTGTACCCTAGCATACATATTCCCACCAAAATCTATGATTCCCAAGTTACTCTACAGAATACGCAAACACCCAGGGGTAGTGATAGCAATCATTCCTTGTTGGCCCCGCAAGCCATGGTTCCCACTACTGCAGTCCTTGGCATTGGAACCCCCAATCCCACTACCAGGAATACCAGATCTCTTTCAGCAAGGTCAGTTGTGTCACACGGATTCTATCAGGCTTCATCTTGCGGCATGGAGGTTGAGAGGAGAAGGCTAGAGGAGACAGGTTGCTCGGCCTCAGTTATTGAAACCTTGCAAAAGGCAAGGACGGCAATGATGAACAGTACCTACTCAAGGATATGAGAAAAGTTTGCCACTCTGAGTCCAGAGGGTTCGACCCATTAATGCCACAAGAATCACAAGTGCTGGAATTCCTTCAGACAGGCCTTGAACTAGGCCTACAGGCAAGCACATTAAGAGTCCAAGTCTCAGTCCTTTCAGCCCTGTCAGGTGTGAGATGAGATACCCAGCAGTTAGTACGCCAATTTCTGAAAGCTTGTGGTAGAGTTTGTCCGCAAAGATAATTTGTTCCTCAATGGAATTTACAGGTGGTATTACAGATGTTGTCCCAACCTCCCTTTTCAGGTGACCAGGTAACCTCATTGTGGAATATGATGATGAAAGAAGTTTTTTCCACTGCCATTACATCAGGTAGAAGAATATTGGATATTCAGGCCTTAGGCTACAAACCTCCTTATTATTGCCATTTACCGGAGAGGGTGATATTAACCACTTGCCGACTGCCGCACGACTATATACGGTGGCAGTCAGACCCTCACAGGCAAAGTGACGTAGGGGTACGTCACTAGCCTGTGAGGCTCTAGGGGTAAGCGCGCGCTGCAGGAGATGCGCTCCCGCCCCCGCGTGTGTGACCGGCGGATGTCCGCCGGTCACTCGCGATCGTCGGGTGGAGAGGGAGAAAGGCAGGCGGCTAATGTAAACAAAGCCGCCTGTCATTCTCCCCTGTGTAAGAACAGAGATCATATGGTCCTGCTATGCAGGATAGTATTTCTCTGTTGTTACACAAACAGCCACATCCCTTCACCGTTAGAAGCACGCCCCTAGGGACACACTTAACCCCTCCTTCTCCAATAAAGTTAACCCCTTCCCTGCCAGTGTCATTTTTACAGTAATAGTGCATATTTTTTTAGCACTGATTACTGTAGTAATGTCACTGGTACTCCCAAAAGTGTCAAAAATGTCAGTCAAGGGTCTGATCTATCCGCCGCAATGTCGCAGTCCCGCAAAAACAATCGCAGATCGCCGCCATTACTCGTTAAAAAAAAAATGACAAAAATCTTTCCCTTAGTTAGTAAACGCAATAACTTTTGCGCAAACCAATCAAAATACGCTTATTGCGATTTTTTTTTACCAAACATATGTAGCAGAAAACAAATTGGCCTAAAATGTTAAAAAATTTTGATTTTAAAATTTTTTTGGGGGGGAATTTCATATAAAACAATTTGAAAAATATTGTTATTTTTGCAAAATTGTTGCTCTTTTTTTGTTTATAGCGCATGATCAAAAAATCGCACAGGTGATAAAATACCACCAAATTTAATTTGGGTACAGTGTCGCACGACCGCAAAATTGTCCGTTAAAGTCATGCAGTGCCGAATCGCAAAATAGGCCCTGGTCAGGAAGGGAGTAAAATCTTCCGGGGCTTAAGTGGTTAAGAAGCCCAAGGTAAATAAACCATTTCACCGGAGACAGGACATCGTTCTCCCAACAATGCGGTGGTACTGAAAAACCTCCAAAATAAGGTTCTACCACTTCTGCGCCACACTAAATTCAAGTCAATGCTAAAAAAACAAAAAATAATGATTAAAAATATATGACGTGGCAGTTTTCAACCATTGACAGTAATAATGCACTCATTGCATTTTTGCATTGCACTTGTTTCTGTATCCTGCCCTGTTCCCAACAGATGACTAAGGCATGCTTATGTGAAACACTTCAGCAGAGGGCAGCTAGATGAACATGTTATTGGATACAGTTTTTACTATGCCGCCATCCACTGTATAAAACATGTTACTGAATTTACAGTTTGTTTAAAATTTTGTATTTATTTTTTTCTAAATTTTTCTGCCATGTGCATTTTGAAAATGTGGGGTTCTAAGTCCAAGTTATGTCTCTTGCTAAAAACATTTGATTCTACTTTACTAAATAGAGTCATTTTGAAGTGGTTTCTGAGGTTTTGTCTCTCCTGAGCCACTATAAATGCAGTACAGTGCCTAAAAACTGACATGACAGTTTTTAGCCATTGACAGGCAGAAATCAAATCGAATACATATAAACACTATTGTTTGACTCTGGACAAATTAAAAAATGTATTTCAGAGAAAAAAAAAAAAAAAAAGGCTCAACTTTTTATATATATTTCTCAACAGAAAATCACTTTTTCATAATTGTCACCATTCTTCTATTTTTTCTGAAATTTCTAAAAAAAAAGAAAATAATAAATTACATAATTTAAAGTACTATATGTTGTTAACAGAAAGTACTATCTGCCCCCCCCCCCCCAACTCCCAAAAAAAAAAAAAACATTATAAACGTCATGTTGATTGCAAAAAAATAAAATAAAAGTAGTGATTGTAAAGCTGGTGTGAAGTGGGGATAGATAGCAGGTGCAATACTCCCTGGGGGGAGCATACTTTCAGGCACAGATACCAGTTCAGTGATGTAGTGTCAAACAGTTATATGTTTGTTGGTGCTATTTACGGGATTGTTTACAATTGCTCTACAGTACTCCAAGAAGAAAGAGTTCAATAACTTGCAAAACAAAATCCTAGATGTGTCCCGCCACTAACTACACAAAATCTAAGTCCTATCATGCTTTCCGAAGCTATCGCTTGTCAGCCTCCACATACAGTTTTACAGCTTTTCAACAGCTCTCACAGGCACAACTTGTCTGTCAGGCTCTGGAGCACTGACTCTGCGTTTCAGAGGATTCTAAATTGCCAAAAGGGAGAGGTGCAAAACCCAAACTGGACAGAGATCCAAAAGCGTACAAAAGGAGCCTGGGACATGTGTAAACCCTGGACTTTTCCAGGCTCCCTTTGAGATACTCTGCTGCATTGGATATACACATATAAA
This sequence comes from Pelophylax lessonae, assembly GCF_965119305.1. Taxonomy (NCBI): domain Eukaryota; kingdom Metazoa; phylum Chordata; class Amphibia; order Anura; family Ranidae; genus Pelophylax; species Pelophylax lessonae. Next base: position 237,798,160 of record NC_138769.1, read on the forward strand.
AATTCAGCCACTTTCTGCTGAACCGTCGGGGTAGGGTGGGGTTAGGGTGGGGTTAGGGTGGGGTATAGTAGGGTGGGGTGGGGTGGGGTAGGGTAGGGTAGGGTGGGGAGGGAGTACCCACTGTCAGAATACAATAGCGCCATGGGGGAGTTTCCCACATCCACATTGCTTGTGTGGATGTGGGAATGTGTCAGGTTTTTTTTGCTCAACCCACTGGTTGAAAAAAAAACTGTCCTCATACAGTATATTTAGCTTAATTATCACATGACCAACGCCTGAAAAAAGCAGTGGTGCTCAAGGGGGTTTTTATTGGTTAAGAACCCATTCCCACCAGAAACTGTGTGTTTCTGCATGCAATGGGTTGTGAACTTTGATGTATATTTACATACATTGGTGGTGCATTTATCCTAAGCATTTTTTAGACTTTTCTGCTTGCATTTCCTTTGAGGTCACTTCTTTCTTCTTTGGGCTTTTATGTATGCTGTGTTTCATGTTTGTGTATTTATATGCCTTTCTGTGCATTTGCTTTGCTAAAAATATCTACGCCTGGTAGATAACATGGGTTTTAAAATGCTAATCCCGTGGAAATGCATTCAAAATTGCATCCCACTTAAAATGTATAAAACCAAAAAAAAAAAATGCATCCCACTGCCCTTGGTGTGAATGGGTCATAAAGGTGCTGGGACCTGAGTGGTTAACGTAAGATTTAGCCCTTCAATGGGGTTTGCTTGCTATGTTCGGGATTCATGGATTTCACGATTTCAGCAAACAGCTCACACATTGAACACAGGATGATTCACTTTTTAATACTTATAGGAATGAATGGGACTACATACACACTGATAGAATGGCCCTGAGGGTATGTTTTTTTGCTGAAAAGGCTGTGCTGTGGCAGGCATCAGAGAATGCTGGTTCGAGGAGGAACTTAGGTATTTTTTCAGGTCAGCAGCACACTGGAGAGTGGGGAGAATCGATTATAAGACATTTGTAGCAAAGGTACATTTGTCATTTAGGAAGATGGTGTAATTCACAAAGAAAAAAAGTAAGGAAATGTTTAACAGATCTCTCTAAATTGTTGCCAAGATTTAATGATTGTGTCATTATTTCATTGTCATTGTCTAATCTAACATTGATCTTTTACATCTCTGTGGTCACAGAACTGTGAAAAGCACTGTAGAGCCTATGTTTCGACAGTACAAATGTAAACATGAAATATCAATATATATATATTACACAAATTCTGTCATCATTTCATATTGGTTACCATACATCCGAAAAGTACTATATATTTTGTCAGTTAAACATGAATACAAGCATGCTAATTATATCCCAACAGTTGCTACCTAACTTAAAAGAATTGTATTACATTTGATTTCTGTACATGCAAACCTTTTGCAATATACGGTAAACAGGGATCGATCTAAAACACAGAAAAAAAAAAAAAAACTCACTTCTCACAGAAAGAAAGATGAGGGAACTATATCGTAAGGGCTAGAAGTATTTTAAATATTTATTTCTTCATATTGCTGATAAATAATTTACTTCTAAAATAGTGGCTTACTCTGTCATTGACAAGAGTGATTAAGAGACTTGTTTCTCAATTTGTATTCAGAATACAACAAAGTGTAAATTTATGGAGTAAGCTGATGATGGAACAGATTCCCTCTAGTGGTTGATTGGGATAAACATACTTCACTGTACAATTACCAATTGAAAAGAAAATTAAGCAGTGTCAATTTACAGTTTTGGAAAAAAAGGGGATTAATATACTAGAATCCCCATGGTATTCTTTAGCTAACCACTGTTATAAATTACACAATAAAAGAAGAAAGGAGCAAATAATAGTTTCACAATGGATTTTTTTTTTTTTTGTAATGATAAAACCTGTTAAAATTGTATAAAAGTCAGAGTGTGGTCTAGCTATGGTCCACGATGACTGCATAACCAGAGAGCTGTGGTGCACAGAATGTATCTTTGGCTGCTTAAGTGGGTGCAAGGACCTGACACACCACGGGAAAGGTCAGCAGAAGCCTCTCTGCCTCTTGAGGTGGCAAGATGGCTACTTAGAACAAAATGGCTTTCTTAATGATAAATATTAACTTGAGCTTATTTCTTTATCTTACATGTGCACTGGCATATGGCATGGCCATAAATAAATCTGATGACTACTGAAACAATTGATGTACAATTGGGGAACCTGCTGCAAAAATTTCCTGGAAAAAGTACCCAGATGGCTGTCTGAAGAACGACCCAAAAAACCACAAGACATAAACATCCTTCGATGGTGACCCCTTGATAAACTAAAATCACAAGACTATTAACTCTAAGCTTGCTGTGGATTTTACTAACCTTTGATTGGTCAAACTATATCTTGACACAACCTACCTTATATACGTAATTTTGTGTATTTAGTCTGAAGCGCGGAAAAATAAAGCAGATCAACTGATTCAAACTTCTTGATTCTGTCTGGGCTCTGTGTAGCTACATATTACCTTTTTTTAAATTTGGTATCACTAACAGGTGTCAGGTATCTGTACCTGAAGTAAAGATTCCACAACACTCTCGTCACCGGGATACTGGCACACAGCTCAGTCAAAACATCCCAGAGCTATTTCAGACCCAGCCGGTAGACAACCATGTGGCTTCCAAGGTCTCAGCTGCTTACTCCCCAAGCAGCTGCTCAGAGTCAGAGATACCGCTCACTGTCTCCGGCTATGGATCTGGAACTCATCCAGACCAGTTTTAATGCCTGACTTACCTACAGACGGTAGCTCTAGACAGTAAGAACACACTCTCAGCCACCATTTGGGATTAATGCACTGACATTCTGGCTATGGTATCATGGTTAGTGGCAGTTGAAATATCAACAGCAGACCATGTGACTGAGGCTGTAGGCACAACCTGTTTCCCAGAAACACTTGTGCCACCTCAACTTGAGCAAGCTATTCTCCATGTCTGCAATAAGCTCCCGGATAGGCCCCAGGAATCTCCAATTGAAATGGAAAGGTTTCACAGGGCTCTGAGACACAGGGGCTGAGATACTGATCCACTTTTGGATGTGATTTACTATCTGGTCAGTTTTACACTGAAGGAAATAATCTGGAAAAAAACCAGAGATCAGGAGCATATTGAATATCAAGGGACTGAGATTAAGATCGTTCAGATCCTCTCAAATATCACTGTGCAGCACACAGGCTCTATACCAGATCTATGCCCTCTCTTTGATGTCCTTTGTTCCAGGGGATTCAGTATCAGTGGAGGTTCCTGTTCTGCCTTTCAACCACTCAAGTGGGCTGCACAGCACGTCTCCATATACCAGATGTGATGGTGTTCACCATCACTGGAATTTAAGGACAGATGGGTGAGGGGTTGAATTGCTTCATTTTGTCAGCAAGGTCAATTGTTCCCTTTGCCATGAGGTTTCTGAGCAGGAAGCCCACTCCTAATATGGTCATCCCAGGAAGTTCTGAGGAGCCGGACTGTCTAAGGTGGCTCCCCATTCAACTATTGTCAGGTATGCTAATGACCGCACCTGTTGTCTGCTAAGGGAGGTATTGACACAGAGTAATGTGTATTGAGGGCTCGTTAGGGAACCATTGTTCTGTGTCTGACTATTATGTACATTGATTGCCCCCTGGGGCTTCTGTCTTCTTGCATTGGTCAAAGCTATCTGACCAATCCCTGTGGACTCATTTTCAAGTCCTCATTTGCATTTCCTGGTCAAGCTATCTGACCAATCACTACTGACTCATTTTCAAGTCCTCATTTGCATGTCTGGAGAGGACCTGAATGGAAACTGCAGGTACTTTACAATTGACCAATAGGAAAGCGGTTGTTGGGGGCAGGATGTTCCAAATTCTGTATAAAAGTCTTCCTGTTTGAACTTACATACAGCCTGCCTGGTGTGTGTTCTAATTGATTCCGAACAGCACATAGCTGTAGTTCGGATCCCGGATCCTTGGTTGACCGAACCATCAGACGATGCGATCTGCAAGCTGACTGACTAGAAACAGAGGAGTGTCGGGAGAGCGGACAGAGCGAGCAAGGGTCTCGTCACATTGGTGGCAGCGGTGGGATTTGCTCTCCAGTTACCGGGACACTCCAAACCACCACAGTAAATGACCAGCTATGCAGCATGCAGGATAGCCACGCTGAGAGACTTACTTGAGAGCCGCGGAGGGACCAGTGGGACAAAGAACAAGGCCACCCTCATCAGTGAGCTGGCCGAGATGGATCAGAGGGAGGGTGATGCAAGACCCCGGTCAGTTGAAGACTTGTTTCAGCAACGAGTTCGGGAGCAGTTGGCATTATATGGTGCTAACCCATCAGAGACCGCCATACAGAATGCCATTAGAGACATCCAGCTGCAGGATGAGCGACAAGAGAAAGAACGAGAACATGCAAATGGAATGGAACTTGATGGAAGACACATACGTGTAGATTTCTCAATTACACAAAGGCCCCACACCCCTACACCAGGAATATACATGGGAATGCGGAGGGGTTATCCCGACAGACAGACCTAGAACCTTAAGACTACTTTTCCAACATCCTCGAGTTGACCCGTTCGGAGTCCCACTGTGGCTGTTGGACTGTTTACCCGGGGGAAGATATGTGATGGTGTTCACCATCACTGGAATTTAAGGACAGATGGGTGAGGGGTTGAATTGCTTCATTTTGTCAGCAAGGTCAATTGTTCCCTTTGCCATGAGGTTTCTGAGCAGGAAGCCCACTCCTAATATGGTCATCCCAGGAAGTTCTGAGGAGCCGGACTGTCTAAGGTGGCTCCCCATTCAACTATTGTCAGGTATGCTAATGACCGCACCTGTTGTCTGCTAAGGGAGGTATTGACACAGAGTAATGTGTATTGAGGGCTCGTTAGGGAACCATTGTTCTGTGTCTGACTATTATGTACATTGATTGCCCCCTGGGGCTTCTGTCTTCTTGCATTGGTCAAAGCTATCTGACCAATCCCTGTGGACTCATTTTCAAGTCCTCATTTGCATTTCCTGGTCAAGCTATCTGACCAATCACTACTGACTCATTTTCAAGTCCTCATTTGCATTTCCTGGTCAAGCTATCTGACCAATCACTACTGACTCATTTTCAAGCCCTCATTTGCATGTCTGGAGAGGACCTGAATGGAAACTGCAGGTACTTTACAAATGACCAATAGGAAAGCGGTTGTTGGGGGCAGGATGTTCCAAATTCTGTATAAAAGTGTGCCGTGTTCTTCCAATAAATTGTCTTCCTGTTTGAACTTACATACAGCCTGCCTGGTGTGTGTTCTAATGGATTCCGAACGGCACATAGCTGTAGTTCGGATCCCGGATCCTTGGTTGACCGAACCATCAGACGATGCAATCTGCAAGCTGACTGACTAGAAACAGAGGAGTGTCGGGAGAGCGGACAGAGCGAGCAAGGGTCTCGTCACACCAGATGACCTGCAATCCTTTTGTGACATATTAGGAGTTTAGCAGATAGAACTCCACGACTGTTATAGTGCATTACACATTCAGAAGCCTTAGTTAACCTTACACTAGAGGCAAGGATCCCAAAGATCAGCTTCGTCGTCCTTAGCACAGCATCCAAAAGTCGATGTAGCACCTCACAACCCTGGTTGATCTCCTGCCAGCTCAAGGAGTCATTTAGACCACTGATTCAGAGATTGTTTTATCAAAGGGATCTTAGTATGTTTTAATGTGGGTCTCTAGCGGCTGAGGGGTTGGTGACTCAATGGGTCCATGTTTGCTAGTCACTATGGGTCTTTACCTGCTGGCCCTCATTCCCTCCCTGCGCTCATTTTAGGTACACTTTTTCCCCTCACTATGAGTACTACCTCATGGACTCATTTTGCCAAAATTGAATTGAGCTGATACCCATGTAAGTGCAGCCCTGTGGAGCTATTCTAAAAGTGTTGATCTCTATTCATATGGATGTACCTGTAGAGCTCACACCCCCCCTTTTTTTTTTGTATGAATGTTACTGTAACCCTATTGTAGAACAATATCCTTAGTTATATCTGCCATCTCACTTTGGATGTATCACTTTTTTAGGCCATCAGGCTTCTGAATGACCCCTTTTCTAGATGTTTGTCTTAATGTGATTAGTGAAGCTAATATTCTACTATCCAACCTCCTAACATGGGGCCAGCAGCCTGATATGATACACTCTGGCAAATGCGTTGTTGTGGGGCTTTCCGCCCAACTCACCACGGCTTGTCTGTCATATTTTTTACTGTTCTGTTAAATTTCCCCCACTCTTTTTCGCTTGCTTTCCTGGGACCAAATGTATGTGCTTGAATTGCTACTTTCCCAAATCATCTTCCAGGACAGCTACCCAAAAGATAGACTCCTCCCACCTAACAGGAAACACATGATCCACAACAGTTTAAAAGCCATCACACATACATGCCTTCAGTTTTATGTGTATCCTCCGACCTGACAGGATCTTTATTTTTTCATTCTTTTTAGGCTATCTTGCTAGGGGGCAGGGGTCTCTCGGTTCATCTTTTCCCTGGAAGGTGCATGGATGCCTAGTGGGGGGAACCAAGTTCTAGAGTCATCCTTCCCATTTTTATAATACATTTTTCACTGTGTTGGGGCGCACACTTCAGGGGGAGTGGGCACCTGTCCTTTCTGGATAAGGGAGTCAGAGGACTCCCATCTCTACTCACTCTGCTCACTGTGCACCCGCGGTTGGGTGGTGTCCTCGCCTCGCGGCCCTCATTCATCAGGCCATAGATTCTGAGAGGAAGAGGTTTCTGGCTAGCATGCTGGGTCCCGAATCTTCCTGGAATCTGTCATGGCCGCAGAGGGGAAGCTAATGCGCTCGGATCTAACGTCACCTCCGGCTCTCGGAGAGTGGCATCACTTCCAGGTATTGGAACAGAGCGTCCATTTTCTTGTTTGGTCTCCCCAGAGGATGAACACAAGTGCGGGGGGGGGGCATGGCCCCTAAACCTCCCTATGTTAAAGGCTGGAGAGGAAGAGAACCTATGGGGCCGAAGGTGCTTCAAGGCTATCATGGAGGCAGATCTGGTAGAGACAGGGGATACATGCACCAAGGCAAGAAACAAGAGGGGGTCCTCTTGTCACGTCTTGCTCATACTGTATTTCTTGGCTGCTGGAGGGGGCATTGGCTGTGGTGGTGTTCCTCATCTCATGCAGGGGCATAGGTGGTGGGCTAAAAATGATTTTCTTCCTTTGCACTAGGTGCTGTAGTGTACAGTTACTTCATTCTGACTGGGAATCTGTGCTGTGTCTGTGCTGGCTTCGCATCCTGTAAAGGGAAAATGTCCAGCTCCTGGAACAAAGCCCTTTAGAAAAACTGCTTGGATAAACGCATTAAAAAAGTAATGCAGTATGATCAAAGGATTTATGCAAAGTTTAATCACTTCAATACCTCTGAACGTCATTTGACATACTGAGTTCTCAGTGCAGATATCTAGCTACAGGCATCATTCAGATATCTTTTTTTCTGCCAGCGATTTTCTGCACAGTAAAACAATCATAGCGGCAGTTCAGCAGCTTGATTGTTTTAAAGTTGGCGGGAGGGGGCTTCTACTTGCTCACTCCTGCAATTGGCGAGCTGGAGAAGAAATTTGCAGGTGGCAGAAGTTTACCATAAAGCTGATCGAGGACAACTTGGTACTTGGTCATCTCTATGACTCTCGGAGGGTGCGCACAATGTTATGACATCACGTCCGGCCCCGGCGGTTGTAAACACTGCTGTGTGTTCAGCTAGAAGGCCTGAGATTGTTTTTTTTTTTTAATCCTGGGCTTTCCAGCCTAGAGGAAAGATGTGGGGTCTTATAGATATCAGATCTCTCCATAAAGAGGACCTGTCATGCCCTATTCTTATTACAAGGGATGTTTACATTCCTTGTAATAGGAATAAAAGTATTTATAAAAAAAATAAAGGGAAGGTTTAAAAATGTAAAAATAAAATAAGCAATAATAAAAAAAAAAAATGAAAGCACCCTGTCCCCTTGTGCTCACACGCAGAAGCGAACGCATATGTATATTGTGTCTGCATATGTGAACAACATTCAAACTACACGTGTGAGATATCACCGTGAATGTTAGAGCGAGAGCAATAATTCTAGCACAAGACCTCCCCTGTAACTCTAAACTGGTAACCTGTAAACATTTTAAATTGTATACTATGGAGATTTTAAACAATGTATCAAAATAACAGCGCCACAGACAGGTGTGTAATATATTTTCTGTTGGACTGTTGCTCTCTCTAATTATTGATCAAAAATCAATAAAAACAGGTATTGAAAAAAAAACAATAAAAATTTAGTGTAAGTCCACACACCACGAAATTTGCTCTCTTTGGTAAATATAATGACCAATTGTATGAAAAACGAATCCATCTCATCATTTTACCCATGCATACAAAAAAGTGCAAATGCAAAAAAAAAAACAATAATGATATGCAAACATTAAAAAAATATAGTCCTTGAAAAGTGCTCGGTGCAAACTTTAAGTTCCAGCAGCAAATACAATTGGACTTGATGTGAAATGCCTTCACCAATCACCATACACCCAGTGCTCGGATAAAATACTTCTTACCAAAAGAAGTTGACCCCTTAGTTATAGGGGGTCATGATCGCAATGCGATCATGACCCCCTATAACTAAAGGGTCAACTTCTTTTGGTAAGAAGTATTTTATCCGAGCACTGGGTGTATGGTGATTGGTGAAGGCATTTCACATCAAGTCCAATTGTATTTGCTGCTGGAACTTAAAGTTTGCACCGAGCACTTTTCAAGGACTATGTTTATTATTATTATTATTGCTATATTCATTGGAATATTCACCTTTAAATAATTGGTTCATATGTTTATGTTATTTATGCATTAGCACTTTATTGTGAGTATACTGCTGAGCGCAATAACTCATATTCACTATCACATATTGCGTTTTCACGTTTTTATTGCTGCTCGCTAGAGGAAGAAATTCCCTAATTTTTCACATTTATACATTCATTGTTAAATATCACTCCATTTGCGCAGTTCTTTTTTCGGTTACACCGAATTTTGTTTTTCCATTAAAAAAATATAGCAACATTAAAAGTGCTCTATTAAAGTGCTTAAGTGCAGGACATCACATGACCAAACGCATGGGGGGGGGGGGCAGAAACCTTACATGGCATGTCACCATGTATGCAGGTTCATGCTCATGATTCATGAACTGACCAGAGACGAAAGCCACACAGATGAGCATGTTATCCCTAGTGCTGGACGGACACTAGGTTCATATGAGTGGAATTTTATTGGATATTTTAAAAAAAAGCCTGTTCATAGGTTTTTACACGATAGAAGCCACCTTCCTTCTTTTTATCCTCCATACTGGATACTATGATATGGAAGAGGATCCTCTGATTGGTATCGCCAATAAGAAGAAAGCACTCAGGGATCTTTTTGGAGAAATTTTGGTGGGTATGCTGGTCTATAAGCTGATTGGCCTATCGATCTCACCTCACTTTTTCGGTGTACACCTGGATAGATTTTCCACTGTGAAGAAAATATTATGGAGTTTTAAAAACAATTTTTTTATGGGACACTGCTTTTTACTTATATAAAAAATATTACTAAAACACATATGTCATCACTGTAAAAGAATAAAAAAAAAAAAAAAAAATGCTTTTGCACTTAAGCACTTTAATAGAGAACTTTTAATGTTGCTATATTTTTCAATGTTTGCACATTATTATTGTTTTCACTTTTTTGTATGCATTTGAGAGAGGTAAGGCAGTGAGATGGTTTAGTTTTTATACAATTGGTTATTATAATTATTTTGTGCATAGCATCAAAGAGAGCACATTTTGTTATGTCTGTATCTGTTTACTTGGCGTAACATCATCTTACATATTATACAAAAAAAAATTAGGCTAACTTTACTGTTTTTTTTTTTTTTTTTTAATTCATCAATTTTTTTCCCCCAAGGAAATTGCATTTAGAATAATTGCTGTGTAAATACTGTGTGAGATAAAAAAATTGTAATGACCGCCATTTTAGTCCCTAGGGTCTCTGCTAAATAAATATATATATATATATATATATATATATATATATATATATATATATATATATATATATATAATGTTTGGGGGTTATGATTTTTACATGTAGGAATGCCAGAATTCACCCGGTATGGAAGCAGTTAAAACAGGAATTGGCACTTACATTCCAATCTTTAGACCACTGATGGATGAGCCAGTGCATGATGATGCAGTTCCGAGTACCTCTAACACTGGAGTATCCACAGTTGCTCCTAGCCCCACTGGAGTGAGGGAGGAGCAGGGCTCTTTAGAGTATTCGGAAAAGTATTCAGGAAGCTAATCAGATTCCGAAGAGGGGAAAATTAATGAAAAGAAGAAAAGTAAGTTGCAGAAATTCCTTTTTCCCACAGAGGAAACTGAAGAGCTATTAAGGCCCACTCAGGACTAGAGTTGAGCGGACACCTGGATGTCCGTGTTCGGTGGGTTTGGCCGAACTTGAAAAAAAAGTCCGGGTCCGTATCCCGGACTTTTTCCGAACTTTACCTGGACACCGAACCCCATTGAAGTCAATGGGGACCTGAACTTTCAGGCACTAAAATGGCTCTAAAACACCAATGGAAAGGGCTAGAGTGCTGCAAATGGCAGCAAAACGTAGTTAAGAGCATGGCAAGTGCTCTGCAAACAAATGTGGATAGGGAAATAACTTAAAACAACAAAAAAAACTGAAAAATAAAACAATTTTCTTCATCTGTGAAGGACGAGGCCCATATGGAGTAGGAGGGAGGTTGAGGTGGCGGTGGATGTGGCGGTGTAGGTGGAAGCGGCGGTGGAGGGGGACGAGGTAGCCAACACTGCTTTTTTTCAGTCATTTTAAATTAGGGTACACCCCAAAAGAGTGAGAAAGATCAAAAATATAACAATGGCTGGGTATAATCTATACTGGGAAAGATATCCCACAGGGTGAGACCAACAACTAAACCTGAGGTGTGCAGGTAAGTGCTGGGGTACACAGAAAAAAGAGAAGCAAGAGAGAAAGTAAGGAGAGGGAAAGAAAAAGATGGGAGGAAGGAAGCAGGGAAAAGGAGAGGGATGGGAAAAGCAAGGTAGGGAAAGTAAAAGAAAAGGACTGGGAAGGGGAGCTGAAAGGGACAAGAATGGGGAAAGGTGGGACAGAGAACTGTAAGATAAAGAAGAATAGGAAGAGAAATGGGAGGGCTGGTGGGACTTTTAAGGTACCAGATAATTCAAAATAATAAAGACATAATTAAAAACTAGAAATGTTTATTGACATGACATCTTTAAAACCAAAGACCAACAGTGTGACATCGATACAACATATATATATTTGGACATATACAAATACAAAAAAAGGGCAAATACATAAAACATAAGGCTGTAAATGAATGATAAGGATGAATACGTCCAATGATTAACATCAGACCAGTCCCGACATGTTTCACGGGCAACAAAGCTCCGTTTCTTCAGGGGAATGAGAATATATCAATATATCAATCTATAATGCCTGTATGATACAACAACAGTAAACATTAGTTTTTGGATCAAATGCATATATGTATAACAACAAATATAAGTTGCATGCCACCATAAAGTATTGAGCCGCATCCGAGACCACCACCAAGGACAGACCCACTCGTGAACCAATTGGATAGAAGTGCTCCCCAAGAGAAACCTCTCACCCGCGGATGTGGAGGGGCATATGAAGCAGGATAAAGATGTAGGCTGCAAAAACCTTTATCATCAAAGAAAAATGGAAGAAAGTGAAGGGAAACTATATATTTGGCTAGTATATGTACCTCATTTGATGTGTATAATAGACCCGTTTGTATAGTCAGGATAAACACGGTTAAAAACAGGAGGGCTCAAGTTTGGCGGCCAAGTTGGAACCAACACGCAGGGCAATGAACTGTTAAGGTAAAAAATGCAAAAGACGTATGCCTGTGATTAGGAGTCTATAGAGTGACTCTCCAATAAGTAAATGGGAAAAAAAGGGGGGGTAAGGGGAGACAAAAAAGCAAAAAAGGGAGGGGCTTTACCTGCAAAGTACTAGATGGATAAATGGGCCCTTTCAAGTACGGGTTAGTAACTCGGAGTCCGAAAGGGAGTCCAAATACTGGATTTGTGTGCTGTTGTCGCTGGGTCAAGAAAAGCCAGCCATTAAGCAGTTCTTTAAAAGCATTGTCGAGGAAATAAAGAGGTTCAAAGATTAATGAAACATTTTGTCATCAAGTGACAAAAAACAATGTGCTGCACAATTCTTACCCGCGTGGGACCGCCATATCAACCAACGCCGACTCCTGACTGAATAAGGCATCGAGTCCCGCTAGATATGGCCCTCAACCCGACGCCACGCTGCGCATGACGTCATACGCAACGTGGGCGGGTCAGGTCCTCAACTGTGCGCGCCTCGAGGGAGGCGCATGCGCAGTGTCGCTCTTAATGGGCCACAATGGGCAGCCCAGAACGGCCACAACAGCGCCGAACGAAAGAAAACTTCCGGTCAGCGGTGTGTGAGAGGACCACACATCCGCTGAGACGTCTGGGGAGCGCACCACCCAGTGGCCAGAGGGGAAATGACGGAGGTGGACAAGGCTCGGATGCAAATCAATAACTCAAAAGGGGCCGTGGCATGCAAAAAAACATTTCACCAGTTATAAAAGCAAGAAAAAAGTGTAACAAAAAACACCAATTTAGCAAGTAGATAGAAAATGGGATTCCAATCACAACAGTAAACTGCGGTTGTAAAAGAGACCAGTAGGGAACATAGAGATCCATCGTGGTCTCTACATATTGAAACCCTTATGTGGAATGCAAGAAATTCCAATATAGGGGAAACAAGAATCCATAAACAAATAAGAAGTGTCATAATTCTACATGCTACAGCTCTAAAAGATATAGAATCTTGGAGAGACACCAAAGAACAAACATTTATTATAATATAAAGAAAAACACAGCAGCGGTATTTCCAAATAATTGGAATAGCTGACTGACTTACCATTTGCCAGAATCGTAGTCGATTATAGATTATATACAGACTAGGGATGTGGTACCTCCATTTATTATCTTGTGCTACAAACACACCCTTTATTTGAAACAATGGCTGGGTAAGGTGGGTATCCATCTCTATTCTGCACAAGGTACGGAAAAGTCCTGTGGGATCCATGCCTGGTTCATTTTAATGAACGTGAGCTTGTCCACATTGTCTCTTGACAGGCGGCTGCGCTTGTCTGTGATAACGCCCCCAGCCGTGCTAAATACACGTTCAGATAATACACTGGCTGCAGGGCATGCCAGCACCTCCAAGGCGTAAAGGGCAAGCTCAGGCCATGTGCCTAATTTGGAGACCCAGAAGTTGAAGGGGGCAGACCCATCATTCACTACATGTAGGCGTGTGCACACATACTGCTCCACCATGTTGGTGAAATGCTGCCTCCTGCTAAGTCGTTCCATATGAGCTGCTGGTGCTGCTGTTTGTTGTGGCGTGCTGACAAAGCTTTTCCACATTTCGGCTATGCTAACCCTGCCTTCTGAGGTGCTGGCGGTGCCCTGGTTGCGTTGGCGACCTCTTCCTCCTCCTCCTCTGCCTTGGCCTTGTGCTTCCACTGTGGCCCCGCTGTCAGGTGGGAATGCCAGCAGCATCGCGTCTACCAGCGTGCGCTTGTACTCGCATCTTGCGAACATGATCCAGTGAGTGAATTAAGGACGGTACGTTGTCCTTGTAATGGGGATCCAGCAGCGTGGCCACCCAGTAATCAGCACAAGTTAGAATGTGGGCAACTCGGCGGTCGTTGTGGAGACACTGCAGCATGTAATCGCTCATGTGTGCCAGGCTGCCCAGAGGCAACGAAAGGCTGTCCTCTGTGGGAGGTGTATCGTCTGTGTCCTCTGTATCCCCCCAGCCACGCACCAGTGATGGCCATGAGCTGGCCTGGGTGCCACCCTGCTGTGAACATGGTTCAATCACCTCCTCCATCTCCTCCTCCTCATCCTCCTCATCCTCCAGAACTGTGCCCCTGCTGGACAATTGTGTACCTGGCGCTTGTGTGTGCAGGAACCCACCCTCGGAGCCACTTGCGAATGACTGCCCTGAAAGCCTTGGAAATGTTACCTCCTCCTCCTCATCCTGTGCCACATCCTCTTCCATCATCGCCCGAATCGTTTTTTGAAGGAGGCATAGAAGTGGGATAGTTAAGCTGACAACGGCGTCATCGGCACTGGCCATGTTGGTGGAGTACTCAAAACAGCGCAACAAGGCACAAAGGTCTCGCATGGAGGCCCAGTTATTGGTGGTGAAGTGGTGATGTTCCGCAGAGCGACTCACGCGTGCGTGCTGCAGCTGAAACTCCACTATGGCCTGCTGCTGCTCGCACAGTCTTTCCAGCATGTGCAAGGTGGAGTTCCACCTTGTGGGCACGTCACATATGAGGCGGTGAACGGGAAGGCCGAAGTTACACTGCAGCGCTGACAGGCGAGCAACAGCAGGGTGAGAACGCCAAAAGTGCGCACAGACGGCCCGCACTTTCTGCAGCAGCTCTGACATATCGGGGTAATTTTTAAGGAACCTCTGCACCACCAAATTCAGCACATGCGCCAGGCAAGGGATGTGCGTCAAACCGGCTAGGCCCAGAGCTGCTATGAGATTTCGCCCGTTATCGCACACACCAGGCCGGGCTTGAGGCTCGCTGGCAGCAACCACTCATTTGTCTGCTGTTCCATGCTCCTCAACAAATCCTGCGCGATGTGTGATGTTTCCCCCAAACAGGCAAGTTTTAAAACTGCCTGCTGTTGTTTACCCCTGGCTGTGCTGAAGTTGGTGGTGAAGGTGTTATGCTGACCGGATGAGGAGGCGGTAGAGGACGAGGAAGTGGAGTAGGAGGAGTTAGGAACAGGAGGCAAACTGAAGCGCCCTGCAATCCTCAGTGGTGGAAGGACATGCGCCAAATTGCTATCCGCCTCAGGCCCATCCGCCACTGCATTTACCCAGTGTGCCGTTAGGGAGATATATAACGCCCCTGATCGTGCTTACTGGTCCACGTATCGGTAGATAGGTGGACCTTGCCACAGATGGCGTTGCGCAGTGCACACCTGATTTTTTCCCCACTTGGTTGTGCAGGGAAGGGATGGACTCTCTTCAGATTTGGTAGTAATTTCTTTTGCATTTGCGCGCTATTCTTTTTTAATATACATGTCTTTTGGTTCATAGCTGCAGCAGCTTTGGAAATACATGGGTATGCTCCCCCAAATTTTTTGCCTGTTTATTATGTATTCGGTCTGACCAGACTATCGAGGTTGAGCAGCCCTCCCCACCCCCCACATACACCTGTACTCAATCAGTGTCCACCATCAAGTGGATATAGGAGGAGTCCCCTGTAGTGCATTTGCACATTTTTCCCAGCAAGGAGTTTTATCTCCAAGGGTTAGAAAGGTTGGATTCATCTCTTTTTCATGGATAGTGTAGGACCCACTGATAATGGGGTACTTTGACGCAGTAGTGGGCTTGAGCACGATATGGCCATATGGTGGGACCAAACCCCCATTTTTATTTATGGACTCTCTTCAGATTTGGTAGTAATTTCTTTTGCATTTGCGCGCTATTCTTTTTTAATATATAAGGGATGGCTTGCCTGGAAAAGTAGTGGCGGCTGGGCACGACGTACTGTGGGACAGCCACCGACATAAGGCTTTTAAAACTGTGCGTCTCCACCAGACGGAATGACAGCATTTCAAAGGCCAAGAATTTTGAAATGCTGGCATTCAGGGCCAGGGATTGTGGGTGGGTAGGGGGGTACTTCCTCTTCCTCTGAAGTGTTTGGGAGATGGAAAGCTGAACGCTTCCACAGGAAATTGTGGAGATGGTTGGTGACCCAGGTGGTGGTGTTGCTGACAGATCGTCTGTTTGCGGGATGGCAGGTGCCGGTATCACTACAGAGGTGGATGAAGAGGCCGAGACTGCAGCAGAAGAGGAATCAGGAGGAGCCAGAGACCTTTCTTGGATTTGAAGGTGTCTACTCCACTGCAGCTCGTGCTTTGCACTTAGATGCCTGATCATGCAGGTTGTGCTCAGGTTGAGAAGATTTATGCTTCGCTTCAGACTCTGATTGCACAGGGTGCAAACCACTCGTGTCCTGTCATCAGCACATTTTCTGAAGAACTTCCACGCTAGAGAACTCCTTTGAGCTGGCTTTGGTGCGCTCGGTCCCTTGCTGCGTTGGGCAGTAGCAGGCGTAGTGTCTAGGGCACGGCCGCTCCGCTTCTGCACCCTGCTCCCTCTTCTGCTGTGCTGGTGGCTCTGTGCGACCACCGCTTCTTCCTCCAAACTACTCAGGTCACCTGCATGACCTTCATTCCATGTGGGGTCGAGGACCTCATCGTCCTCCACATCATCTTCCACCCAGTCTTCACCCCTGCCCTTCTGATTGCCGCAGCAGTTGGCACCTGCGTTGAAGGAACGTGAGACCATACACTTCCGGGTCTGAGGAGCGCAGCGTGGAGCGGCGTCTCCTATCCCCAGCCAACGATTTTTAACCTGAAGGCTTCCTATCTACTAAATTGTAGTAAGTGCATTTTATCTTAAATAAATGAATACCTATTAAGAATTACTGCACCATGAGAGCGTTCTTTGTGTCCCTATTTATGGCTTGGCTTCCTGATTGTGGCATCGTTCTGGCTGTTGTGTGTACACCTATGGAAATGGGATGCACAAGATTTTGATCTTAAATACACAGCGTGTTTGACCCCCTGTATTTCAAGGGGTCCAGTGGATCTGGTAAGCGGTATTTATATACATCTCACTGGGTGATCGTGTGGAGGTGAAGGCTTTATTAAAGGAATCACTCCTATCAAGTCTGTGTTTTCAACATTGGCCGTTTTGATTGATCCAATTGCTTTGGACACTAGAGACTTTATTTGCACGATTTCACTTGCACTATGTTATTTGATTTATTTAATTGATTGATATATTCTGTTGAGCGCTACTACCTTCTTTCTTTTCACATTATCACGTTTTTCACGTTTATGTAGCAGCTGACAGTGTGGGAGAAATTCCACTTTAACTTCACAATTTATTTATACACATAATCCTTTTGCGCAGTTTTTGGTATTCATACCCTTTTTCTCACGTATCTCACACGTACCGATACAGACTATGCCGCAATTTAATTCTTTTTACCCCAAAGGGTGTAGATTGAATAGCGGAATAGAAAATATGATATCAAAATGTGTATCTATCTCACACGTACAGACCCAGACTAGGCCCCGATTACATTTTTTTGTACCCTAAAGGCAGGATGAGGAGTAGGAGGAGTTCGGAACAGGAGGCAAACTGAAGCACCCTGCAATCCTCAGCGGTGGAAGATGCGCCCCAAAAATTTGGAAGGT
>NC_138769.1:237818064-237961380 GCF_965119305.1 Pelophylax lessonae
TACATACATACATACAATATATACATTCATTTTGAACCCACTGGTGCTGATATATAGGAAGAAAGAAGTCTTCTTCCTCTTATCACACAGCTTCTCCCCCTGATTCTCCACCTCTGAGCTGGAGAAGCAGGAAGAGGAGATCTTCAAAGAGAAGCACAGTGATAAGGTGACATGTGTTACTAAACTGGCCATTTCTATTGCAGTGAATGCAAGCCGTTTGTGTACTGAGATGATAAGAGAAGACTATGTTCTCCACTACTCTTCTCAGTAATTTAAACCGGCAATGCTCTGAGACAAGCCGTGATCATCCAGATCTCGGCTTATCTCAGTTTACTAAACGTACACCATAAGGTGAAAATATAGGAAAAAATAAATCTTTTGCAACCACCAAAATGTTATACTTTCTACAACTAAGATGAATTTCTTTATGTATGGGTGTAGAGTTACATAATGACCTTATGAATTATGTAGGTCCCATTTTCTAAGTTCTTTGTGTCATTACTCATATACAAATAAACACTTAGAGATTTTACATATCAATGTCAGGGACCTTGGGTAACCGTCAGATGATTGTAGCAGGTATATGTAAAACACCCTGTGCCCTTTAGAAAAAACAACAGCAGCTTGACTCAAAACACTGGAATGTTTAAAACAGATAAATATACATAGAGCAGCGCTTGTTTGAATATAAACCAATAATCATATATGGTAAAATATAGTCCATTTAAAATTCACAAGGAGTGTTGGTAGAAGGGTCAGCATACTACCACCACCATGTGTATCAAACGAATAGAAGTGAATTTACAGCCACCACACACTGACCACTGACTCTTACCAGAGGATGTTGGGGTATGGCAGAAAGTGGTTATGGGCCCGCTAAGACCCTCTCAGACCAAAACATCCGTGTGAAACTCCTGCCTTATCAATCTTCAATCTCCAAATGTATCACTGGGATGGTGCGTAACAGATAAACAAATCCTCATAGAATGGCATTACACCTCATACATCAGGAAGAGATTTAAGAAAGAAAAAGGTCCATAGTGCATTATCCTTAAAACCAGATTCTTTATTAACAACACTTAGGGTATGCACTCACCCAAGTACGAGTAATAAAAGCAGGTACAGACATCAAAAGCGGATCAGCAGCGATGTTGCTTCTATGGATAACCAGCAGAATGGCCGACCTCCAAGCTTTCGGGTGTGACGTAATGACGTTCGGCTAGCTCCTACTGACGCGTTTCGTCATTACGACGTCTTCACTTCTATTTGTTTGATACACATGGTGGTGGTAGTATGCTGACCCTTCTATCGGCACTCCTTGTGAATTTTAAATGGACTATATTTTACCATATATGATTATTGGTTTATATTCAAACAAGCGCTGCTCTATGTATTTTTAGCAAGTATATGCTGACAGCTTATTCTGTCACTCTCTACTGCCTGTTAATCTTGGTATTTTAAATTAAGCAATAGTGTTTTCAAAGACATAAAACAGTACTTTTCTGAAAGATAAACATTTTTTGTGGTATTTTTTTTTGTCTCTCAGTACAGGATTGTGTTTGTCTAATATTATGATGCAATTAAACCTCAGACCACATTTCAGATAACATTAGAGGAATCTTCTAGCTATTGTATATTCTTATTACAAAAGTTAAAAAAGTAGCCATTTTCAAAAATACTTGCAAGACATGCAACATTTTGTGTGCTTTGAGTGAGAATATAGGTAGTATCTCCAATCTTCACACCTTTTAGAAAAATAAAATAACCTAATATTTGATTTAAAAAAAATGTGTTGTATGAAAATGGTTTCTCAATTGGGATGTAGAGTGGAAATTAGACTTCTGACATTTAAAGAGGATCAGAAGAAGTATAATCTCCCTGAGAATATGATTACTTTACAAGGTATTAATCCAGCAACAGCTGAGAAACAAAAAAATGTATACTCCCCTGCTATTTAACAAAACACCAAAGGATAAATTAAAATTAGGCAATTTGAAAGGAAAAAAACAGAATATTCTGTATTAGAAAATATTTCTAATACATATATATATTAAAAATTCAAACTGTAATAGTGCTCCAGGGACATTGTTTACCTTAATGTTTGGAACGCATTAAGGTAAAAAATGTCATGCCTTTAGAACCAATTTATTTATTTTAAATGACTGTAAATGCAAGGAACGTACTAGGCACATGTGAGGAAAATGAAAACCTAATTTTAGAAGTCCATTTCCCAGGGGAAACCTTGTCATGGACACAGAACAGAAATGGTCATTAAAAAAAATCATAAGGAATAAGAAAAGGACATTCACAAATGTAAAAAAGAAAGAATACTACAACCAATTGAAAGCTACAAAGAACACAACAAGTGTAAAAAGGAATTCAGGATGGCAAAATTCCAAATCAAATGATGGGTTGCTAAAGTGAATAAGACAGACCTCTACAATTTTTAACTATATTAAAGAGGAGGTTCAGCAACCCCACAAAAAAATTAAAATTCAGCAGCTACAAATACTGTAGCTGCTGCCTTTTATATTAGGACACTTACCTGTCCTGGAATCCAGCGGCATCGGCACCCCAGCCGATGTGGCTTCACAGCCGGTTCCCTACTGTGTATGTGCGAAGTGCGCTGCGCTTTGTGGATGGACTGGCGGCGGGGAAGCTTCCGGGTAATCTCACTGTGGCAAGATTACCTGGAAGTTGGAGTGGGCAAAAAACTCTTGCCCTTACCCCTCCTTACCCCCTCCATACCCCTCCTTTCCAACCCACTGCCCATACATATACACCCCCACTACTGCCCTCTCCCTATTATTTCACTCATCACCTCTTGCTTTATGAACATGCCTGATGTCACAACCTCTAGGAAGAATATACCATTAAATACATCTCATGCCCATCTTTCCTCTTCTGTAATTCCTATTCCCCTACTTCTAAGAACTAACCCTCCCTCCTATGTGCCATCTGAAAATGTCAGCTCGGTCTGGAACAAGCTCACCTCTGTCAATAACCTTTTCATTGCTATTTCTGAAACCTGGCTTCAGAAATCTGACTGACTATGTATTTTTAGCTGTCCTTTTCCATGGTGGTCTGCACTGAAGTTGCACACCTAGGCACAGTGGATGTAAAAGAGGTGGAGTTGGACTACTATCCCCACAAGACACTTTTCAAGTTCTTCCTACATCTCCTTCTCTGTCCCACTCCTTTTTTGAAGCTCACTGTATGTGTCTGTTTTATCCAGTTTCTCTGAGGATTGCTGTGATTTATTGCCCTTCTGGATTGGCAACAAGGTTCCTTGATAACTTCTCTGCCTGGCTATTCTATTTTCTTTCCTCTGAAACATCCACTTTTATCCTCAATTAATTTAACATCCTGGTTTATGTTAGCAGCTAATTCTCAACTCCTCAGCATAACTCTAATACAAAGGACAAACACTCACTCTGATGGCAACACCTTTGACCTTATATCCCACCTCTGCACTCCTTCAAGCTCTCCAACACCCCTTTTCCTGTCTCTGATCCCAACCTTATCCATTTCATGTTCATACTGTCTTCAGCCCCTATCCCTCAAACCAGCAAACAACTATTCATAGAAGCCTTCAGCACTTTACTTCTCCTCTTTTTTCTGCTATTGTAAACAAACCAATATCACGCTGACAGATCTAAATTAAGCAGCTGGGAAAAGCAATCAGAAGAAATTGAACACAAATATATAAAACAATCTTAGCCACACTAAAAAGTGAGTGAAATAAATCAACAAAAGTTTAACATATTCAATTTAAAAAATTATCCCAACTATAGAAAACACAGGTGTACCTCCACGGTTAGACATAATGGTCTCTTACCAAAATATGTGGACCTTTTACCTAGAAAGAGTCAAGAACACTGCATCAGTTGATATGTAATCTGTAAAAGAAATTGGTTTCTCCACCAATGGTCACTAGAGTCTCCCAATCAGTACATAAGATGTTCCATCATGATATGCAAAAGAAAAGAACTGGGAGGACCAACGCAGTGTAAAACCGTATACTAATTTAATAATAGATAAAAAGCTAGCCACTCACAAAGTTAAAAGTACAAAAAAGCACTTAAGTATAAAAAGTACCAATCCCGGAATTAGATGTGATCTTGGTTTTTGCATGCATGGTGACGTCATGAGCCTAAGCCCCGCCCTACGTGTTTCATCACAATTTGACATCCCCGATGACCTCAATTGTGATGAAACGCATAGGGTGAATATTCACCTACAGATGACATATCAACTGATGCAGCCTTCTTGACTCTTTCTAAGTAAAGGGTCCACATGTTTTGAGACTATTCTGTCTAAACGGTGGAGGAACACCTGGGTGTCCTATATTTTGGATTGGAGTTATTTTTCCACATCTGATTTTTTTCACCAATTTGGACTTATTTGGGACTATTATAACACTTATTTTCTTTTTATTTTCTTGCTTTTCTTCATTTAATATGTTATACTTGTCTTGTGAGTGATTTATTTCACTCACTTTTTATCACTTTTATCAAAGATCATTTTATATCTTTTCTGCTATTGACAACTTTTGCAATCACAGTTCTCTGATGCACTGTGATTTCATCAGGTAGGTAATGAACCAGATCCTGTCATACAGAAAGGACATGATGAAAAAAAGAGTCATCTGTTTAGCACAAAAAAAAAATGGTGACGCATGTTTGAGATGCATATGACATTGAACAGGGGATTCATTCTATATCTATGTATTAGCCCTGAGTGTGACTGGAAGAGGACTAAATTAAGTCACTTTAGGCTAAGAGGTGAAATGTGGAGGTGAATCACATTGTCACGTGGTGGAGAGCACTGCTCTTACTGTGTTAATTTGAAGTTGTGAGTCACTTCTTAGGTCAATAAAATATGTAAATGTAATATTCCTATCTAGTAATAAATCAGTTTGATCATGCTTCAGTAATAAAAAGAATTGTATTATCATCATTTAAAAGAGATAAAGAAATACAATATATTACCAAAAGTATTGGGACACCTTCCTTTTACGAACATGAACTTTAATGGCATCTCAGTCTTAGTCTGTAGGATTCAATATTGAGTTGGCCCACCCTTTGCAGCTATAACAGCTTCAACTTTTCTGCGAAGGCTGTCCACAAGATTTAGGAGTGTGTCTATGGCAATGTTTGACCATTCTTAGGGAGGCGCATTCATGAGGCCATTACAAGCTGTTGACCATGCTAAATCCTCGTACACATGCAACAAATTTCTGCCGACCGGTCGTCCGCCTTTTGTCCAGAGTGGTGTCTGTTGGTTGGGATGTGCTCTAGACTGCACACAAATTTTCCCGCACGACAGAATTCTACTTCAGAAGTGATGTCTTGTATTGGATTGCTTTCTTTGTGTTCTTTCATCTCTGAGCATGCCTAGTCTTGCTCATAAGATTTTTCCCCATCGAAATCTGTACTAATGAGACGAAAATCGGACTTGTTTGGATGGAGGACAAAGATTGTATAGCCTGCACACCAGGATTTTTTCGGCCAAAAAGTCGAAGTCGGTTGTCGGAAGCACCATACTAACAAGCCGAAAATCAGCAGATCGGTCGTCGGACGAAATTTCCCGGCCGAATTTCTACTCGTGTGTACGGGGCTTTACTCATACCTTCTCTGGAGGTATTCACATGGATTTAAAATCATAGTGATATTTCTTATTTAATAATCGTAAGCATTGCACAAGACTTGTTTTTAGAGTTTTATTAACAAAAACTTGGAAACCTGGATGGCTTTTCCCAACAACCCTTTTGCTTCTACTGTCTACTAAATGAAAATGCACGTAATAAGAATTAGTGCAATATGAATAATTTCAGGGAATGTCCATCCACATTGAAATAGTAGCAAAACACTATAGCATAGAATATAGGTGATGGAAGCAATGTTTTCAAACAACTTCCAACTGAACTGATAGTTTACAGATTGTAGATTAAGAGCCGGTTCACATAGCAGCGACCCGACTTGCCGGGGCGACCTGTGAAGTCGCGGTGCGCAGCTCGCACCGCGACCTCGGAGCGGCCGGCGCGGACTTCATATCATTGAAGTCAATGCAGGTCGCTCCAGGTCGTCCCAAAGAAGCTCAGGACCCTTTGTCTAAGTCGGAGCGACTTGTGTCACTCCTATTAGAACGGGTCCTGTGCTAATCTATGGCAGGCGACCCGCGGCGACTTGTCAGGCGACCAGGTCGCCTGACAAGTCGCCCCAGTGTGAACCAGCTCTTATATTCCACTGCAGCTAAGGTCATGGAACCTCTAACTCAAAAATTAAAAATATGGATGGTATAGTATTTGCCTCATATAATAATCTAATACTGTTACTAGCAACAATTGCCCAAGGTAAATTTATAAATTGACCAAAATGTATATCTCATCAGGTTGGAATGCCAATATATCCACAGTATAAACAAATGAATTAAGCCTAATGAGGGTGAAACGTGGAAGAGGGGCTGGGTGGCCTGAATCCTGTTTTTTCTTTTACCTTACAATGTAGTTGAATAAAGTCTGTGGTGGTATCTGCACTCCATATACAGTAATATTTTGGAGCGAGACATTCTCTATCTTTGCCAGCACCTGAATACAGACTTCAAAGCTGGTGGACTGATACCGCAGGTTTGGAGTGGCACTGATTCTGTTATGATTTACTTTATATACACATAATTCAGTGTCGTTGATGCTGTCAAAATTATGTAAAACAACATGTACAGATTCCTACAAACAGGTTATTTAAAGGAATTTAGTATTTTGCTTCCTAAGCTACCTGAAAAGATCCCTACCCACAGAATGATAATCTAAAAAAATGTTTCTTTTTTTTTTTAGCTTTTGTTCATATCCATTGGGCAGGGCCCAGCTCCCAATGCCCTTTAATATTCCCTCTCTATTAGCCTAGAAAATGTCTATCACTAATTTCTTAGATTCAACTATCTTTGGTTTCAATAAGGTTCCAATTCAGCATTTGAAACTTGGTAATGTTTGCTGAATGTACCTCAAACCAAATCTGCAAACATTCGCCTGATACACCAGGCATAATCCAAGAAATTAAGGAGGAAATGTACCCAGAGGGATTTTTTTTTTTTTTTTTGCCATTGCTCATTTCTGTATATTTTTTTCTTTTCAGTCACTCTTCTTTCTAACTTTACCTTAGTTCATCTTTGCAACTTACTTTTAGAAAGTTTTAAACTGGTTTTGTTCTTTTACTTTTTGATGTGCTGTTCATTTTCATCTTGTCATTTTTGGCTAGAACTCTGATTTAAGTCAAACCTGTGCTTTACTCATGCAGAAATGTAGCCACTTGCCGACCGCCAGCAGTACATATACTGTGGCAGGTCGGGTCTTTTCCGAGAAACGAGGTAACTCTACGTCACTTTGCGGGACCGCGAGTGGGGGCGCGAGTGCACCCATTCACCACAGGGGAAGCTGATTTGTGGGTCTGGCAGCCACGATTGCCGTCTGGCACCTGTGATCATCTCCGTGAGACAGAACGTCGGTCTCCCGTTGTAAACACAGCAGACCGCTGTTCTGTCAGCAATGGACACAGGGCTCCTGTGTTCCTCCTATTTAGGAACACAGGTCCCTGTTTTCATTCTATAAGTACATCCCCCACACAGTTAGAAAGCACCCCATAGGGACACATTTAACCCTTTGATCGCCCCTGGTGTTAACCCCCTTCCCTGCCAGTGTCATTAGTACAGTAACAGTGCATATTTTTAGCACTGATTACTGTAGTAATGCCACTGGTCCCCCCCAAAAATGTAAAAAATGTCAGTTAGGTGTCCGATCTGTCCGCCGCAAAGTGACAGTCCCACTAAAAATCCCTGATTACCACCATTACTAGTAAAAAGTAAAGAAATAAATAAAAATGACATAAATCTTTCCCCTAGTTTGTAGGAGCGATAACTTTTGTGCAAATCAATCAATATACTCTTATTGGGATTTTTTTTACCAAAAATATGTAGCAGAATACATACTGGCCTAAAATAATGAAAAAAATGCTTTAAAATTATTTTTTATTGGGAATGTTATATAGCAGAAAATTAAAAATATTGTTTTTTTTTTTTTTTTTTTCAGAATAGCCGTTCTTTTTTTGTTTTGTGACAGGAAGTCAGGTAAATCTGTGTATGTTGTCACAGACAGGAGATACACTTCTGCTTGGGTTAGACAATTCACCAATTACTATAGGGTGTCGGCTGCAAAGGCAGCAGGAAGGTGTAAAGAAGTTGAAAACCATTCAGCTGTTCGGAATGAGGAAGTTAAGGCCTCTATAATTTGTCCAAAGGAAGTCTATTGATTGCTGCCTCCTGACACTGTGTGAGCTGGGGAGAGGAGGACAGTCAGATGTGTGCCTCCCGACGCTGTGTGAAGCCTGGGAGAAGGATTGCTGCCTCCTGACGCTGTGTGAAGCTGGGGAGAGGAGGACAGTCAGATGTGTGCCTCCCGACGCTGTGTGAGCATGGGAGAAGACCTCCTGAAGCGATGTGCGCTGAGGAGGGTCAAAAGTGTGAAGACTACTCAAGGGGAGGTCTGGACTATTTCTATGTGAAAGGAAATAAATGAACTGTTTGCTATGTGAAGAGACAAACAAAGGAATGTGTTCTATGTGAAGAGAAAAGCAAAGGGACATGTTCAATGTGAAGAGAAAAAGGGACATGTTCAATGGACATTTGTTGTGTGAAGAGAAAGTAAATGGACTATTGAGTGTCTGCTGTAGGATCAGCAAAGTTTGCCCAACAGTAGGTTGGAGACAGACTCCGTAGGTAGGTTCCTGTATGTGAGAAGGTAGCCGCCCACAGTGGTAAGGATTTATTTTGTGTTTTATTTTTATTTTGATGTTTTTGACGCTTGCAGTCTGGTGAAGAAAATTGCATGAATAAACCAAACTGTTGTTTGCAACCATTTCTCGGTTATCTCCTTGTGTAACGAACAATCCACACCCGCCACCGAGCTAATCTCCCACAGTTTATACCACAAAAAATAAAAATCCCAGAGGTGATAAAATACCACCAAAAGAAAGCTCTATTTGTGGGAAAAAAATGCATCAATTTATTTGGGTACAGTGTTGCACGACCGCGCAATTGTCAGTTAAAGTAACGCAGTGCTGAATCGCAAAAAAAATGGCCTGGTCATTAAGGGGGAAAACCTTCCGGTGCAGAAGTGATTAAACTAAGCATAAACAATTAACATGTAAATATCATCATGTGCTACCGTCCATTAAACCATTCCCAAGATTTTTCATAGTTCAAGGTGAGTGAGTATCAAACAATATTCCAAAAATGAATCAAATATTAAATATATACCACAGTTCAATATTTTAATTTTAACTGCACCTTATCTTATTTAACAATGAGACTACCAAATTATAAAATTGAATTCATTAATATTTATCTTCTATTTCACCTGCTTCAACATATTTAAAACATGCTATTGTCAAGTTTTTTTTTTTTTTTGGCTTTATTTATTTTTGGTAGTAAACAGAATCATAACTTATTTCAAACTGGAATAAGCTTAGTATGTCTTAAGGACATTAATAATCCTCTTAAATAAAGAAGAAAAATGGAGTTACTTTGTTTCATGCTAATAACGCAAAGCCCTTGTGATCTACTCAAAACCTTTTCAAGATGCAGCATGACTACTTAATTGAAGAGCAGTGAAGCTAACATTTTCCTATAATTCATTAGTTAGAGTTTTAGTTGGAGAAATATAACAGGCCAGATTTTCTAATCAGTTCTGCTGTTTCCTACAGTTGATGTAAAGGACTACATGCAGAAAAAAAACTAATTAGACCTCTGGAAATGAATCGAGTCGGGAACATAATGCTTAAAAGCTAAACTCACAGAGGGTCTGTAGTATATACTGCTTAAAAATTATACTACCTAAAAGTATTTGTAGTACTACAACTCATCAGAAGGTGCATTTTCTGGTTTTGGCTTTATTTTTATGCTTACCATACAGTTACTGTATATGGAGATCATTTTTAAAACTAGAACTATAATGAATGGTTACTGATTTAATACTATTTTATGAAATCAATATTTAAACAAAAATATGTTGTTTTTAACAAAACGTAGAAGTCATTCCAGATTCCAAATAGGCTCCCCCAAGACTCCCACATTCACAGGCAGGGATGTGGGGATAAGATATTTGTTCAAGGATGTGGTCCTTTTACAAGGATCCCCCCAGCAAGGTACCCTCCCAATTTTAATGGTATGGTGACTGATAAAGTGATATGGTGTGGTTCGGGAGGGAGGTCACATGCCTCCTGTCCTTCCCTTTCCTGGCCTGCCAGGCTGCATGCTCAGATAAGGGACTGGTGTGGATTTTGGGGGAAGGGTTCAATCTTTTTTTCCTGAGGTCCCTCTACAAATCCATACCCTTTTAAAGGATAAGAGTTTAATATAGATTTTTGGAGATCCCACATCTTTTTTATGTTTTGTTTTCAACGCCCATAGCAGACCATTTTTAAGACATGCAGCCTGGGTGGCCAAAAAATTAGGGGCCAGAGAGTGTGCTTTCCCCCTTCATAAAACATACCAAGGTCACCTTGCAGAAGAAATAAAAAAAAAAAATGTGTGGGGTGCCCACCAAAATCAATATCAGACCTTTATCCTAGATATGTATGTATTTTTGAGGGGCACAACACATGGGTCCCCCTAAAACCTATACTAGACCCTTTTCCTAGAAAGAGATCTAGTGTGAATTTTTAAAGGAGACCCCAGGCAAAACAAAAGGGGATCCCCTGCAAAATCTATCCTGGACCCTAATCTTTGAAATCTGCAATGCACCAGAGTTTAATTATAAGGAAAAAAAAAACAGTTCACCTGCATAAATTTGCAGGTAAAATAGTGCTTTAAATTTGAAGAAGGTATCAAAGAAGCCCATTTTACAAGCTATAGTTTATTTCCTGTATACCTTCTATGGATTATGCATAGAGCTTGCCTATGCCCCACAACCAATTTTTCATGTCAGCAAAATGTCAAGACTTTTGTTGCATTGTGCTGCAGAACATTGAACATCATCTGCGCACTATCATTTATAATGTAATATATACCACCACTTTGGTTGGGGCTGGGAAAGTAAGTGCATGGTTGTAGTTTGCATTGTAGAAATTTAACAAAGCCTTCCATAAACTATGACTTTATAGATGCTTTTTTTCTTTTAAGCTTACACTTCCATTAGGATTTCTCTACTACTAAGTAAGATGTTAACCCCTTTACGGCAGGCTTTTTTCTCATGTGACTTATTGTGTACAGTACCTTAAGTCAATTTCTTGTTAGTTGTAAATTATAATAGATGTTCTGTCTTATTGAAGGTGACATGTTGATTGCATTTCAGTTTAAAGGAAACAACAAATCAAATAGCAATTGACAGCTATGGACTGCTCTCTAATGACTAAAATATAAAATTCTTTATGAACTGAGAGTGAGGAAATATCCACTTTGTAGTCATATAAATTCTTTTTCAAGCAGGAAAAGCTTTATAGGATTACTAAAAGCCAGGGTCAGCTGAGTTTTTCTGAAAGTGACAGGAGCACATTATGGTTGAAAGTGATACAGACCACATAAATACTATGAAATAAATCTTTAGGTTAAAAAAAATGACTGTCATTTTTATTCAACTTAATCTACTAGACAATGTGATCTGTACATACACATAGAACACTGAGCTTTTCAAAAGCTGACAATACGTGGCTTCATTCAATAAAGAGGCCTTATTTGTAAAGTCTATCTAAAACTAAAATGCTTGTTTAGGGAGGGGTCATCAACGTTGTCAATTCTTCTTGTTATCTGTGTCCCCTTGGGGACTCTGCCTACTCATCTATTTTCACCTAGACTGAAATTACTAAAATTAAGGGAAAACCTTTGAGTCTTTGCTGGTACAGTAGTTGGAAGTCTTCCAAAGGGATTGCGATGACAACTCAGTAAGAGGATTTCCATCACTTTAAAGAGAGTTTTTTCTCACTTCCTAACATGTCTGTGGGACATGTGGTGAAGGGGAAAAATCTCCCAAGTGGGACAGAAATTTTTTTTTTTAATATCCCTTACTTTATAAAAAGGGGCTTTAGATATAAGAGGTCTGTTTAGAAAGAGATGCAAAATTAAAGCTTTCACCCAAGTTTCACACATGTTTTCATTTGGGTTGTGAATCCTGGGAGAAATGTGCGCGCATCGTCTGTGAAAACATTTCTAAACATTTCTAAATAAACCCATGTTAGTTCTAAAATGAGGTAACCCATAGAAGCCAATTAGTATTTCCTGTAGTGATGGTCAGATCTGCCCAGGTTCAACTGCCTGAGGGTTTTTCATATATTTTTTGAATTTCAGTGAACCCAAAATTTTGGTGAATCCTGTTAAAGTCTATGAAGGTTGCAAATCCTGCCTGTGGAGTACTGCTCGTTTCGAGGAGTCACTAGGCCACTAAGGAGGAGAAATGTAGGTGACTGCCCTGTCATCATCAGACAGGGCAGTACCACCAGCTCCAGCAATATACCCTGTTCTTTATCCTTCCCAGCTGCCAGAAGATTCAACTAATGTGCAGTGAAGGATAAGTAGCTTCTGTGCCTATGCTTACCAGACCACACGTGTCTAAGGTTATGTGTACCCGGCCACTAACAGCGTTGTCCTGTGACACAGACAGGTTATATTCCATGTGCTGATGGAGGTCAGGGATGGCCTTCTGGGTGAAATAATCATAGCTGGGTACCTGCCACTGTGTTGTAGCACAGGCCAGAAACTCAGGGAATGATTCCACAAGCTGAAATAGAAGCAGCTGAAAAATATGGCTGTTTGCCAAGCTGCTATTAAGATACTAGGTAGGAGGGTGATTTTGGAACTTTTTCTTTCCCACCAGCAGCTGCAGAAGTGACATCTGTCTTGGAAGGGAGTGAAGATCCCATTATTTGCCAGTCTAGCCCTGAGGACTACAGAGGAAAGTTTAGAAGTGCTGTATGGGTCTTTCAAAATATGGTCCATCAAATGTATGCATATATTTGCCAGATCTTGAACTCTAGATTGGGCCTGTAGCTTACTGTACACCGAAACTAAACCTCATCCCTAATACCCCATGATGAGGGTCAGGCCAAAATAAAATAGATTTAATTGCTTTCTCAAATTGACTAAAGGTAAAGCAAAACCTTACTCACTATCTGAGTATTTTTTTATTACCCCCCCCCCCAACACAAACGTTTAGAAAAATACAGTATTATAATGTTTCATAAATATAGGCACATCCAAAAACCCTCTGTGCAGCAGAGAATAGCAAAGATTATATGGATAACTGTGTTTCACCCTAAAAGAGGTCTTCTTCAGGATCCACTTTTTATTTATTTTTTTCTCTTATAGCTGATAAACAATGCAAACAATATATTAGTTCCATAATATAAAAATAGAAAAAATATTACATATATGATGAGAATATTATGTGTAATGATATATTATATAAGTAAGGCTCAGTGATAGTACTTATGCTCCTTTATTTATTTAACCTCTTGCCCCCTTTTTTTTTTTTTTTTGTGGAATCTCACAACTCTCTATATAAGAAGCTGTTTCTCTCAATGTTTTTAACAAATTGCTTGTGTATAAGATATCATGACACATAATATTCTCATCATATATGTAATTTTGTTTTGTATTTTTATATTGTGGAACTAATATATTGTTTGTATTGTTAATCAGCTATAAGAGAATTAAAAAACATTGAAAAGTGGATCCTGAAGAAGCCCTCTATTAGAACAAAACACGTTGATCCATGTACTCTTTGCTCTTCTCTGCTGCACAGATGGTGTTTGCATATGGCTATATTTATGACATTTTATCTTTTATGGAGTTCTCACTCCGCTTTTTAACTTTATATAAAGTATACAGTATATATATATATATATATTCTATATATAGGACAAGGTTGTCATTTTATGTGTTGTGGTACTTTGATTTTTTATGGCACTCCAAAATCCCCATTCCCCAGAGTCTCCCTATGTGGAGAGACAAGGGGACTTTTTCTTCAGATATGCCGCATTTTATCACCACACACTGTTCCTCACCAGTCAAAATTGCACTGCAATGTCAGACAGCGCAGTGCATTGCACCACCTAACATTGCAGTGAGTGAAGTGTACATTTTGTGCACTTCAAAAGAAGCTAGTATAAAAGAAAAAAAGAGATGCTGAAGTGCGCATCACACTACCCCATAGCCAACTGGCAATGCAGAGTGGCTGGATCACTGAATCACTCCAGCTTCTCTGTGATTTCTCGACAGACAAGTGTGAATTTTCCCTTAATTGTCCAGGAATCCAGTGCAAGCACCTCTGCACTGTGTGAATGGTCCTGCAGCCTCATTGGACCAGTGATGTGCCCCAAGAGGTGGAAACACCTAGGTGATATGATCAAAAGCAGGAGCAGGTATCTACAAAAACTAGGTACCTGCTCCTCCTCCCAAAAAATGGACATAAGGTGGAACTTCCCCTTTAGACTTAAATTGTTACATAGTTACATAGTTAGTCAGGTAGAAAAAAGACACAAGTCCACAAGTCCATCTAACTCAACAGAAAATAAAACACAACCATACAATTCCATAGAATTTCCATAGAAATAATCCTATACCCACAGTTGATCCAGAGGAAGGCGAAGCATGATCCAATTTGCTACAGCAGGGGAAAACAGTTTTTCCTGATTTACCTATAAATATTGGTACCCAGTTATATTATGTACACCTAGGAAAGAATCCAGGCCTTTTTTTAAAGCAATCTACTGAGCTGGCCAGAACCACCAGTCTATTCCATATTTCCACAGCTCTAACTGTGAAGAAACCTTTCTGTATTTGGAGACAAAATCTCTTTTCCTCTAGACATAAAGAGTGCCCCCTTGTTCGCTGTGATGATCTTAAAGTGAACAACTCAACACCAAGTTCACTATATGGACCCCTTATGTATTTACTGTATACATGTTCATCATATCTCCCCTTAAACTCCTATCATCATTAGAGAAAATAATCAGTTCCTCTAATCTTTCCTCATAGCTGGGCTCCTCCATGCCTCTTATCAATTTGGTTGCCCTTCTCTGCACTTTCTCCAGTTCCCCAATATCCCTTTTGAGAACTGGTGCCCAAAACTGAACTGCATATTCCAGATGAGGTCTTACTAATGATTTGTACAGGGGCAAAATTATATCTCTCTCTCTGGAGTCCATACCTCTCTTAATACAAGAAAGGACTTTGCTTGCTTTGGAAACCGCAGCTTGGCATTGCATGCTATTATTAAGCTTATGATCTACCAGGTGGAATTTCCCCTTTAGGCTTTAAATTGTTATCAGGTTCCTGATACCCTAAGGGGATCAAATACTCCCTTTATCAACAACATTTGATGTTATTACTTAGAGATATACTTAGAGATAGAATTTGACTGTGGTGATGAGCTGAATGTACCTGGGCTCAGTTTGAGGAAAATTGGAATCTCAACCCTATTAAAGTCAATGTGAGCTGAATGTTAAAAAACAGTAATGGACATTTTCTAGGCCAATAGGCAAACAGATGATGTGATGGGGGTGGGGGGGGGGGGTGGGAACTTCCCAAGGGGACATGTAAAAAAGCAAAAACATTTCCTCTACAATAAGCATTTCAGTTTTGTAGAGCTACTCCAAAAGGGTTAATCATATCTAAAGGGACTAAAAACCTGGTACTTTCCATGTTAGAACCTTGCAAGTACAGCAGATGTTCACTAAAAAGCCCCTCCCATTTACTTTGTACATGGACACAGACAAACAAAGAACTATTGCTTGAGAGTAACGAAAGGTAGAAATCAGCAACAAAGTTTGTTAAAATCCTTGCAATGTACATAGATCACCCAGAAGGGAATGTTTTTTTCTTAACAAAATTGGAGTTACCCTTTAACCTCTTGCCGACCGCCCACTGTAGTATTACTGCGTCAGGGCGGCTCGGCTGCGCAAAATCACGTAGATCTGCGTGATTTTGTGCACGAGGTCTCGGCGGCGCATGTGTTTAGTTCAGTTTCTCTTATCCCGCGATCATCAGAGAAAATGACAGAAGACCCGCCAGCTTATGTAAACAAAGCAGGCGAGTCTTCTGTCACAGAAGCAGGGAGAGATCAGGAGTTTCAGTTAAGCTGAAACCCCAATCTCTTGGTGCCTTTCACAGAACCTCCCCCTCCCCCCCCACAGTAAATAAGCATTGTTAGGCATACATTAACCCCTTTGATCACCCCCAGTGTTAACCCCTTCCCTGCCAGTCTTATTTTTACAGTAACAGTGTTTATTAGTTAGCACTGATTACATTAGTAATGTCATTGGTCCCCAAAAAGTGTAAAAAATGGCAGTTAGGGGCCCGATCTGTCCGCCGCAATGTCGCAGTCCTGCTAAAAAATGCTGATCGCCGCCATTACTAATAAAAACAAAAAATAAATAAACATCTATCCCGTAGTTTGTAAACGCTATAACTTTTGTGAAAAACCAATTAACCACTTTACAACCGTAGGATTTTGCTGTCTTCCGTCCAGACCACTTTTTGTGCTTCGGCACTGTGCGACTTTAACTGACAATTGTGCGGTCATGCAATGTGGTACCCAAACGAAATTTACGCCCTTTTTTTCCCACAAACAGAGCTTTCTTTTGGTGGTATTTGATCACCTCTGCGCTTTTTATTTTTTGCGATATTAATAAAAAAAGAGCGAAAATTTTGCAAAAAAATGACATTTTCAACTTTGTCTTTTAAAAAATATCCAATATACTCAATTTATGTCATTTTTTTTGGCCAAAATATATTTAGCTACATGTCTTTGACAAAAAAAATTCAATGAGCGTATTTTTATTGGTTTGCGCAAAAGTTATAGCGTCTACAAACTATGGTGTAAATACTGAAATTTTACGCAGCTTTAATTTCTGACTGCCTATCTCAATTCATGAAGTGCTAAAATGGCAGGGCAGTACAAGACCCCCCCAAATTACCACTTTTTGGAAAGTAGACATCCTAAGGAATGTTCTGAGAGGCATGTTGAGCTCATTGAATATTTAATTTTTTTGTCACAGGTGTTTGAAAAATGAATAAAAAAAAAAAATTTTTTTTTTTAACACAAAGTTGTCACTAAAAGATAAATTTCTCACACATGCCATGGGTATATGTGTAATTACACCCCAAAATATATTCTGCTACTTCTCCTGAGTACAGGGATACCACATATGTGAGACTTTTTGGGAGCCTAGCTGTGTACGGGACCCCGAAAATCAATCTCCATCTTTAGGTTTTCTAATGGCGTAAATTTTTGATTTTACTACTCACTACCCATCACAGTTTCGGAGGCCCTGAAATTTCAAGATAGCACAAAACCCCCCAAATGACCCCATTTTGCAAAGTAGACACCCCAAGCTATTTGCTGAGAGGCATGGTGAGTCCATGGAATATTTTATATTTTGCCACAAGTTTTGGGAAAATTACAATTTATTTATTTATTTTTTTTTAACACAAAGTTGTCACTAAAAGATAAATTTCTCACACATGACATGGGTATATGTGGAATGACACCCCAAAATACATTCTGCCGCTTCTCCTCAGTATGGGGATACCCCATGTGTGAGACTTTTTGGGAGCCTAGCTGTGTACGGGACCCCGAAAATGAATCTCCATCTTTAGGTTTTCTAATGGCGTAAATTGTTGATTTCACTCCTGACTACCCATCACAGTTTCGGAGGCCCTGAAATTTCAACATAGCACAAAACCCCCCCAAATGACCCCATTTTGCAAAGTAGACACCCCAAGCTATTTGCTGAGAGGCATGGTGAGTCCATGGAATATTTTATATTTTGCCACAAGTTCCGGGAAATATATTATTATTATTTGTCACTAAATGATATATTGCTCACACATGCCATGGGTATATGTGAAATGACACCCCAAAATACATTCTGCTGCTTCTCCTGAGTACAGGGATACCACATGTGTGAGACTTTTTTGCAGTCTAGCCGAGTACAGGTCCTCGAAAGCCAACCCCCACTTTCAGGCTTTCCAAGGGCGTAAATTGTTGATTTCACTCTTGACTACCTATCACAGTTTCGGAGGCCATGAAATGCCAAGACAGCACAACCCCCCCCCCCCCCCAAATGACCCCTTTTCGGAAAGTAGACACCCTAAGCTATTTGCAGAGAGGCATGTTGGGTGTTTTGCAGATCTCACTTTTTGTCACAAAGTTTTGGAAATTGAAAAAAGAGGAAAAAAAAAGCATTTTCCTGTTTTTTCTTCATTTTCCAAAAAAAATGAGAGATGCAAAATACTCACCATGCCTCTCAGCAAATAGATTAGAGTGTCTACTTTGCAAAATGGGGTCATTTTGGGGGGTTTTGTGCCATCTTGGCGTTTCATGGCCTTCAAAAGTGTGATAGGTAGTAAGGAGTGAGATCAACAATTTACGCCCTTAGAAAGCCTGAAGGTGGGGAGTGGTTTTTCGGGTCCTGTACGCGGCTAGACTGCAAAAAAGTCTCACACATGGGGTATCCTTGTACTCAGGAGAAGCAGCAGAATGTATTTTGGGGTGTCATTTCACATATACCCATGGCATGTGTGAGCATTATATCATTTACTGACAACTTTGTGTAAAAAAAAAAAAAAAAAATAATAATTTTCCTGAAACTTGTGGCAAAATATAACATATTCCATGGACTCATCATGCCTCTCATCTAATAGCTTGGAGTGTCTAATTTGCAAAATGGGGTCATTTGGGGGGGGTTTTGTGCCATTTTGGCGTTTCATGGCCTTCAAAAGTGTGATAGGTAGTAAGGAGTGAGATCAACAATTTACGCCCTTAGAAAGCCTGAAGGTGGGGAGTGGTTTTCCGGGTCCTGTACGCGGCTACACTGCAAAAAAGTCTCACACATGGGGTATCCTTGTACTCAGGAGAAGCAGCAGAATGTATTTTGGGGTGTCATTTCACATATACCCATGGCATGTGTGAGCATTATATCATTTACTGACAACTTTGTGTAAAAAAAAAAAAAATAATAATAATTTTCCTGAAACTTGTGGCAAAATATAAAATATTCCATGGACTCATCATGCCTCTCATCTAATAGCTTGGAGTGTCTACTTTGCAAAATGGGGTCATTTGGGGGGGTTTTGTGCCATTTTGGCATTTCATGGCCTTCAAAAGTGTGATAGGTAGTAAGGAGTGAGATCAACAATTTACGCCCTTAGAAAGCCTGAAGGTGGGGAGTGGTTTTCCGGGTCCTGTACGCGGCTAGACTGCAAAAAAGTCTCACACATGGGGTATCCTTGTACTCAGGAGAAGCAGCAGAATGTATTTTGGGGTGTCATTTCACATATACCCATGGCATGTGTGAGCATTATATCATTTACTGACAACTTTGTGTAAAAAAAAAAAAAAAAAAAAAAATAATAATTTTCCTGAAACTTGTGGCAAAATATAACATATTCCATGGACTCATCATGCCTCTCATCTAATAGCTTGGAGTGTCTACTTTGCAAAATGGGGTCATTTGGGGGGGGGGTTTTGTGCCATTTTGGCATTTCATGGCCTTCAAAAGTGTGATAGGTAGTAAGGAGTGAGATCAACAATTTATGCCCTTAGAAAGCCAGAAGGTGCGGATTGGTTTTCCGAGTCCTGTATGCGGCTAGACTGACAAAAAGTCTCACACATGGGGTATCCCTGTACTCCGGAGAAGCAGCAGAATGTATTTTGAGGTGTCATTTCACATATACCCATGGCATGCGTGAGCAATATATTATTTAGTGACAACTTTGTGTAAAAAAAACAAAAAAAAAAAACAAATTGTCATTTTCCTGAAACTTAGGGCAAAATATAAAATACTCCATGGACTCAATATGCCTCTCAGCAAATAGCTTTGGGTGTCTACTTTCCAAAAAGGGGTAATTTGGGGGGTGTTTGAACAGTCCTGGCATTTTATGCTCAATTTTAGCAACACATCACCCACTCTTCTAACCATTTGAAAACCAAGCCTTTTCTGTGAGTTTTTGTTTACATGAAAAAATATTTTTTTTTCACAAGAAAATTACTTTGAACCCCCAAACATTATATATTTTTTAAAGCAGAGGCCCTACAGAACAAAATGGTGGATGTTGCAATTTTTTTTGTTACACGGTATTTGCGCACACATTTTCCAAACGCAATTTTTGCGTAAAAAAAACACTTTTTTTATTTTTAATGCAGAAATACACTATATAATTCCAAATTGTTTGGTAAAATTTAAAAGATGATCTTATGCCGAGTTCATAGACACCTAACATGACATGCTTTAAAAATTGCGCACGCCCGTGCCGCGGCAACAAACTACGTACGGTTTTAAAAGCCTTTAAAAGTCTTTACAGGTTACCACTTTGGACTTACAGAGGAGGTCTACCACAACAATTACTTCCCTCGACCTGGCGTTCACGGCGATACCTCACATGCATGCTGAAATTGCGGTTTACATATGACACTAGACCAACGCTTGTGCGCGCATTTGCGCGCAAGCACGGGGGGACAGGGGGGCTTGATTTTTTTTTTTTTTTAATTTGCTTTCTTATGTTATTTTGACACCTTTTCTTTCATTTTTTTTTTCTTTAATCATTTTTATTGTTATCACGGTGAATTTAAATTTCCTCTATGATAGCAATCTGTAGTGACAGGTACTCTTTTTAAAAAAAATTGGGGTCTTTTATACTCTAGATCTTTCCTCTGACCTTAACGCATCTGACCATACCAAAATTGGTGTGATAAAATACTTTCCCAATTTCCCAATGGCGCTGTTTATTTCTGGCGAAACAGAAGTCATGAAATGCTCGTAGCCTCCGGCATCTTAGGCCATAGAGATGATTGGAGCCATTCTCATCTCCAATCAGCTCTATGGTTAGATAATTGAACCACCGGCTGCACTCTCGGGTTAACCGGTGGGACAGGAGAGCCCGAGAAAAACCGTGGAAGGCAGCGGAAGGCGGCAGGAGGGGGGGGGGGAGTCCCCTCCCACTGCATGTAAAAGCAGTCTAGCGGCCAATTATCCGCTAGGATTGCTTTTACATGTAAGCCGACCGCTTGCTGTAAAAAACGATACCAAGATGATGCTTAAATCTGCAGGCATCATCCTGGTATAACCACTCAAAGTCCAGCAACGTACCAGTACATTGCTGGTCTTTGTTTGGCATATAGGTTTTTTTTTTTTTCATGCAGCCTGTGGGCTGAACGAAAAAAAAGAGAACCTATCAGAAATCAGCACAGGAATAATGCGTAGTATTGCTCATCATTAACCGCCCAAACAACCACCCACTGAATTTAATGATGCGTATACACGACACTATCCACGTATACCAAAATAGGATTTTAACTGCAGTGCTGAAATCAGAAAATCACCACAGCTGCTATCAGCAAAGGTATCCATATATGCTGAGCGCAAACGCTGTTTGTGTCAGAATATATAAAATCAATGCATGGTAGCCGACGAGTACCTGCAAGAGAAACAGGTCACAAAAGAATGAAAAACAAACAAAGTACATTAAAAGTACATAGGAAGTGTAGAAGAACATAAAAAATGACTGAGACGACAACTATTTTTGGCTTTTATGTATTTTTTTTTTTTTTCTTCAAACGTCGAGTTCCAGGTTCCAGGTTCGGGTCTCTCAAAATGACGATAGCCATCGAACATCTTTTGAGACCCTGTGTAAATGTGCCCTAAACTGTGCCGTGCTGTACCCTATGCTAATAATCCACTAGTGTGTGGTAGCGATGGAAACAGTCACCGTGGCAAAGACCAGGTCGGTCAGGACAGTCGGGACAATAATTCCGGGTGTCACGCCTAAATCCGCGCTTGCTGCAGACACGGCATCTTTTTTGGGGGTATCGTTTGGTAGGGGTACTCGGGAGGTATTGCGGAAAATGCCTCTCATGCAGCCGGCTCACTGCATCTGGTTGGGGAAGTTGGGCAGGAGCACCAGCTGAATACAGAAGGGCTCTGATTATCTCTTCTTGGAATTGAAAGAAGGATAATGTTCCAGCAGACGCTTTGTATAAGACAAAAGCGTTGTAAACAGCCAATTGAAATAGGTATACAGACACTTTTTTGTACCAGCGTCTGGCCTTACGGGCAATTAAGTACGGTCCCATCATCTGGTCGTTGAAGTCCACCCCTCCCATTTTACGGTTATAGTCGTGGACACAGAGGGGTTTCTCAACAACAACACCGCTGACCATAGTAATTTGGACTGCCGTGTCTGGGTGAATGGAGGACAGCACGTAAACGTTTCGTTTGTCCCTCCACTTCACTGCAAGCAATTCATCGCACCTCAAGCAGGCTCTCTCCCCCGAGCTCAGTGGGGCATTCACTAGCCGTTGGGGGAAGCCCCGGCAATTAGATCGCACGGTGCCACAAGCGCCAATTTGCAATTGATAGAGGTGTCTAAAAAGTGGCACGCTTGAATAGAAATTGTCCACGTACAAGTGGTACCCCTTTCCGAATAAGGGTGACACCAAGTCCCAAACTATCTTGCCGCTGCTCCCTATGTAGCCTGGGCAGTCGGGGGGCTCCACAGTGCTATCTTTTCCCTCATAGACAAGGAAATTAACTGTATAGCCTGTGGCCCTGTCACAAAGCTTATACAACTTGACCCCGTATCTGGCACGCTTGCTGGGGAGGTACTGTTTGATAGCAAGGCGACCAGTAAACTTAATCAGGGACTCGTCAACGCAGACATCTTGTTGGGGGGTAAACAAGGCTGCGAACCGCTGATTGAAGTGGTCTATGAGGGGCCGAATTTTGTGGAGCCGATCATATTCAGGGTCTCCCCCCGAGGACGACAGAGTTCATTGTCGTTGAAATGCATGAACCGAAATATTTGTTGGTATCGAGCCCTGGACATAACAGCAGAGAACACGTACATTTGATGAATTGGGTCAGTGGACCAATATAACCGCAATTCATTCTTTCTTGTAATGCCCGTGTTGAAGGAAAGGCCCAGATAGGTTTTAAACTCCTGAATCGTAATAGGATTCCAGGCGAATGGTCTGGCAAGGGGTGAATTTGGGTTGGCGGCGATGAATTGTTGAGCGTACAAATTTGATTGGTCCACAATAGATCTGAAAAGATCTTCAGTGAAAAACAGCTCAAAAAAGTTTATGGGATTAAAACCAGCTGTTTCCACTTGGATTCCGGGTTGGGCGGTGAATGGGGGAAGTACTGGCGCTGTGGAATCTGTGGGCTGCCAATTAGGATATGCCAGCGCTTCAGGGAGGACACTATGGGCTCTACGGGCCTGTCTTCGGATACGCGGTGGCTGCGGGCCACTACTCGTGCTAGCCACCGCACCAGCTTCAACTGCACTCAGGTGACTCGCCACGTCACCAGGTGATACTGCAGTGCTGGTTGAAGGTCCAGGGTGTACTAGGCCGCTCGTGCTTGCCAGTTCACGAGAAGTGTGAGCGGCACTAGTACTGGCACTCTGCTGCATACCAGAAACCTCCAGTTCTTGCAAGTCAACAACTCCAGAATGGGGTCGGGTACGCCTGACCCTAGCAGGGACCCCTCTGTCGGAGCTATCTGTCAGGGAGCCGCTGCTGTCATCTGGTTCGTATACTGACCCTGATTCTGACAGTGAGGCTTCCCCATCGCTCTCACGTGCCGCGGTCAGCATTTCGTAGACCTCTTCACCACTGTACCAACGTTTTGTCATTTTAGTAACTAAATTTACCGGTACAGTAGTGCGACTACTAGGTAATAAAAGCACCTGGTTGTCGAGGACTATTTGGTCGCTACAAAGAAAAACTGCTAGTGCTAACAGAGATCAGGCCTGACTCTGCTAACGCAGCAGTTTTGTGTGATGTGTTTTTTGGAAGTGTCAGTAATCTATTGATTACTACACTTGCCTGGGTAAGGTGGGCTGGGCAGGGGGGCTAAACGCAGGTGCTAGCAGGAATCAGTGCTGATTGTGCAAACACTGCGTTTGGGGAACACTAAATTATGAGGGCGCTAGTATAGTTCTGATCAGATCAGATATTGATCTGTTCAAACACTATACTAGTAACGGTGGTGTGTGTGTGTTAGTGTACTTGACTCTAACTGACGCTAAGTAACGGTGGTGTAGTGGGACCCTGACGCTAACTAGCTAGCCTAAGTTGTGTCACCCGTGACGCTAATACAGTGATCGGTAATCACTGTATATAGTGAACACTGTGACAGGGAAGTGAAGGGGTTAAACTGGGGGAGATCAAGGGGTTAAACCTTTATAGAGGATAGATGGCGGGTGGCCTAAACCTATTCGGGCCTAGCGCAAGCGCAAATTAGGGTCACCAGTGACACTAAATACAGTGATCAGTAGTTATCTGATATACTGTATATATTAGTGCACTGTTTTATATGGAGTGAAGGGGTTAACTGGGGAAGATCAAGCGGTTAAAAGTTTATTAGGGAATAGGTGGCGGGTGCCCTAACCCTATATGGGCTTAGCGCAAGCGCAAATTAGGGTCACTAGTGACACTAAATACAGTGATCAGTATTTACCTATATACTGTATTTAGTGCACAGAGTAATAGGTAGTGAAGGGGTTAACTGGGGCTGATCAAGGGGTAAAAACTTTATTAGGGGATAGGTGGCGGGTACCCTAACCCTATTTGGGCCTAACGCAGGCGCAAACTACGCTCACAAGTGACACTTATACAGTGATCAGTAAAATATCTGTATACCACTGTATATAGTGTTCACTGTGAGGGGTTTGGGGGTGATCAGGGGGTGATCAGAGGTGATGAAGGGGTTAAATGTGCCTATGTGAGGTGTGTCAGTGTAGTGTTGGTGGAAACTCACGTTTTTGGTGTGTCTCTGTCTCTCTCCTGGAACCGAAAGGACTTCAGGAGGGACAGTGACATCACTTCCCCTGTCTGTGTTTACATTACACAGACAGGGGACAGATTGCCATTGGTGGGGACCGATCTACAGACACTGACCAAAAATCATTGGTCAGTATCTGATGATTGATCGGTTCCCTACCGAATGCCATCGGGA
Source organism: Pelophylax lessonae (assembly GCF_965119305.1). Classification (NCBI taxonomy): domain Eukaryota; kingdom Metazoa; phylum Chordata; class Amphibia; order Anura; family Ranidae; genus Pelophylax; species Pelophylax lessonae. The sequence continues at coordinate 237,843,069 of NC_138769.1, forward strand.
TCGGGACCCGCGGCGCACGGGAGCGCGCTCTGGAGCCGCGATCGCGCATCACGTTAATACTACGTGGCTAAGCGGTATCGTGCCGCACTGCCGCAGTAGTATTACCGCGCGCGGTCCTAAAGTGGTTAAAATACGCTTTTTGGGATTTTTTTTTTACCAAAAATTTGTAGCAGAATACAAATTGGCCTAAAGTGATCAAAAAATTAGATTTTTTTAATTTTTTTATTGGGAATGTTTTATAGCAGAAAGTAAAAAATATATGGCGTTTTTTTTTTTTTCTCTAAATTATTATTTTTTGTTTATAGCACAAAATCTAAAAACCGCAGAGGTGATCAAATACCACCAAAAGAAATCTCTATTTGTGGGAAAAAAGGACATCAATTGTATTTAGGTACAGGATCACACGACCGCGCAATTTTTCGTTAAAGAAACACAGTGCCGAATCGCAAAAAATGGCCTGGTCATTAAAGGGGTAAAACCTTCCCGGAGCTGAAGAGGTTAAATAACATACCTGGGGAGTGCTTTGACCCTGTCTACATATGTTCAATAAGTGCAAAATAACACCTGTTTATTGACATGCTGTGACTTGATAAATTTCTGTGTTCTCTGCCCATGCACAGGGTGAGGTTATCGAGATGAGGAGAGCTCTATGTTTGTAATCCATCAGAACTGAAGTGAGGCTTACATGCTGTGCTTAGGAATGCCTAGCTATGTTGTCATGTCAAAGAGGAAAGTAGGGGCATAGTATATTTTTGGCATATTAAAAAATAACTTTTTATACTTGCAGCATGTTTAAAGTGGTATTAAACCCAAAACCAAAAATCGAATATATTGAAGCTTACCAATCCTTAGATGTGGTGGCTGCATTCTTTTTCCTTTTTAGGCTTTTTTCTCTCTGTTTTCACCTGGTGATCTGGCCAGTAACACCACTCCTGTATTAGAGTGCACCATTCTCGATGAAGGAGCACAGGGATACCTTTGGACATCGGCATTGTCAGTCTGGGGACAAGTGTTAGCTGTACTAGCAGTTTTAGATAAACTAACAAATTGAAGCTAAACTCCAGCTCACATTGCAGTTATACAAGCAAATACACCAGCAGTTTTTTTTTTTTTTCTTTTGGGATAAATGTTTCATATTAATGAAAAAAGCTGATCATTGCAAGCACCCCTAGTAAATGGTTTGTCTCAACATTCCAACTGCTACATTTGCAGGAGAGCTTGTTCTGTTTAAAAACAACCAACTTATTGGCAGGATCACCAGATGAAAATAAAGGAAAGAATACTAATGCAGCTACCACATCTAAGAATTGGTAAGCTGCAATATTAGAAATGTTTGCTTTTGGGTTTAATATCTCTTTAAGGGGAAAAATATAGAGAGATGCTCATATATTCCAGAAATGTGCTAAATACATGTTTTTTGTAGCTTGCCTTGACATATGCTTTTAAAATGATTTTATAATGAATGAGTTTATTTTGTACTATAGTGTGCCATGTTTAGAACTTTGAATCACACTATAACACTAATGAAGTCTCAGCATGGCCAATGTCATTTTGCTATCACAGTACTTTGGTAGTTAGTACTGCTTGTTTTCTGTTCTGGATCTTGAGTTTAATTTCATTCACAACAAGATCTACATGCAGTTTTTATGTTCTTCCTGCAGTTGCATGTAATTTCTAAATGCGCCTGATTTCCTCCCACATTTATGAAACATGCTGGCTAACTTGTTTAACAATCAGCAAAAAGGAATATTTGTATCCACATGTCTTTTGAAGGGAAATCACATCATAAACTCTTCTAAATGATTCAATGTTCTTTATAAAGGATGATCACATTAAGTATATCTACATTTTTCATTTTGTATATTGTGCAGTAAATAAAACAGAGCTGTTGCAGAAGTGTTGTGATCTTTGTGAACAGTAAAATGAATTGATCATGTTAGTTCTTATATTATATGTATTATTTAACTCATCTCTCAGTTGATCATGATGTCTGAACTTTGAAACAATGTTATCATTAAAATTATAATCATGATGTAGCACCCTCCTAGGTAGGTGCTAGGAAGAAGCTTATGGGTAGCCCTGTCTGCATTTCAGGAGGACCTGATCATTTAGTTAGGCTGTCCTGGGCTCTCAATCTCCCCACTGTGTCCAATGAAGGCTCTTATTGGCAGTGGAGGAAACCTGACCAATAGTTCATCAGGGTTTGTATCTATCTCAGAGGGCAGAATCTGCCACAAAGCATCTTCGGATAGGGTATATGTTTGAGGGGAGCACATGATGCAGGATCTTTGGTGGGAAGCAGAGTTCCAGGAGGAGGGTGACGGCTGTCTCTCCTCCTGTCAGTGTGAGGAAAAGTGTCCTGGGCAGTTGGCCTAGAGGGCGAAAGGTTGAGCTGAGCTGCAGAGAGGGATCCAGTGTGCTGTGGACCGAGTGGAGCTGCTGGGCAGAGGTTTCCAGGAAATCAGTTTCATGAGTACTGTAAACTGCCCAAGGGTCTGCCTAGGATAGGGGACCACTCCAGCAGGTCAGAGGGATCCGGGAGCCAGCTAACCAGTAGAGAAGGCTTAGAAAAGGGGGTGCCAGTGTCTAAGCCGCGAAGATAAGTGTGTGAGAGAGGATGCCGGGGCGGGCCCTAAAGCGTACAAGTGTTCAGCAGTGCAGTAGTGACAAAGTAGCTACCTCAGCAAGGAGTCCTAAAGGGAGCTTCAAAAGGACTTTGAGTCACAAGGAGGCGATCAGAAGTCAGTTCAGTGTTAACAGGCAGCAGGCGTTTACCAGTGTTAACCGGCGGTGACCGGCATCAAGCCAGCATCAAGTCAGCGCCAACAGGCATTTTTCCGTTGTCCCCAGCAAATTGTGCATAGTTGAGCCAAAGGAGTATCCCACTCATCCCTTCTCCCATCCAAGTTCTCAATAAATATAAAAACCCAAAGATACTGGAATGGTCATTGCTCACACTTGGAGAACATGCTTAAATGGGCTGTTGTTGTTAACAGTAATCTAGGCGGACCCATATCCAGCACAATGGCTGGAAATTCTGCTACATTTGGGGGCTCATACGGGATTTCGCCATGGGTTACTGGGTCGGTTGCCCTTGGCAACGGCCGGAAAAAACATCAAAAATCTAAATTTTTTTTGTCCAGAACTTTTTTCAAAAACTAAAGCCAAGTGTGAGGTCAGCTCTGCAGGAGACAGGGAGAGTGGGATGAAGATTGAAGTGCACATGGAAGGTTTGCCATGGCAACGCAAGTGTTCTAGTCAGTTTTGCTGGATAATGGGAACTTTTCACTTCAGTTATGACATGTACTCTGCTATCAGGCATTGGAGAGCAGGGAGGAAGTCTATGTCAGTAAACCAAAGCTGCAGCTGCTTAACAGAAAAAGGTCCAGGAGTGGACAGGGGCACGTGGAGCAAGGTGCCAGGGGCCAAGTGTGTGCACAGGCTATATAGACTGATGTTGATCGTGCTTATGACAGGGGGACATTTGTTCTATACAGCAATTGCAGTGATACTGTGAAGATTGCAGTCGGCCATGCTGGGAGGGCCAGTGGGACTATCTTCGGAGACAGTATGGTGAGCCTTACTTGCACATGTGTTGGGGAGAGGACTGTTGACCATGCATGTGACAGCGGGATAATTATTTTGCCTGGCAAAGAGGGACAGTTGGCTCCGGGAGAGGGAGGCGCAGCTGGGGCCCTGCTGCAAGTAAGAAGAGTGGATGCATGTCCGGCGAGGGACATAGTCTGCTTTACAGTAACTTCCTTGTGGGCTAGAGAGAGAAAGCATGGCAGGGGAAGAGTTACTGTACTGCACGGGAAAGTGTGATCCAAGAAGCACTGCCTAGCAGGAGGAGCCACCGCCAAATAAGGAGAATGGTTGGAGACATTGGTCGCGCCCAGCCAATCAGGAGTGACTAGGGGAGTCCATATAATACCCCCCCCCTTTGGGTGTGGCTGAGAGTGAGACACGTGTGAGAGGAAGCAACATGGAGCTTGCTGGAGAGCAGAAGTGTGCAACCGTGATTGCTTCACCTGTTGGTGGAGAACCTGCCGGGCAGATACAGGGGCAGATCAGAAAGCCAAGCCAAACCTTTGTCTGGGATACGGGCATCCGGATGGTGCCTAAAGGAGAACTTGTGCTGTGCACGGTAGGAGGCCTGGAGTATCTTGGCACGTTATGTCCTCAGTGTACCTGTATCACTATGAAAGTGCAAGCATGGAGTCAATGTTGGCAATGCGGCTATCTACTGCTACGGGTGAAAAAAAGTGAGGGCCAACCCAAACAGATGTGTGTGTTTTGGGAGTTCGGGCTCACTCGTGAGGTGACAGGCACGGAGTCCAGGTTCCTCCACGGAGGCGGGAGGGGCATGGTGCGAGTATTGATGAAGCTGGAGGCCATGCAGTCTGACAGTGTTTCAGTTTTATCAGTACGAGGGACTCAGTTACTAGAGTCCCTAGGGAGAGGGTACATGAAAGTCTAGCAGGCTGGGAAGTGGCCAGAGGATGCACCGGTGTCCACCGCAGCAGAAGCCAAATCTGCCCCTGTTCCCATTTCAAGGCAAAAATGGCCCACAGCCATTCAGGCCTCACCGACCAGCCATGGTAGTGAGGATGAGGCTGGGATCATTAATGTGGGGTCTCCCTCATTCCAATACAAATATGGATCCATTGAAGATGGGATCAATGATTGGGGATCCGCAGAAGAGACTGAGTGGGACTGGAGTTTAGAAGCTGGGAGCAGCTCACCAGGTCTTGAAACTGTCGTTGTACCAGATTAGGAAACTCAAAAATCCATAGAAAGAGTGGAGCTGGCCCAAAAGTGGGTGTTTTGTGAGGCCTATACAAAACGGGTCCCAGACCTAACCCCACCCACAAACTATGCCCAGGCTCAGGATCAGAATGAGGCATACAGCTCCCTCATTAAAAGAGAAATTACCCCTTTTTCTTTACCTGGGAGAGGTAATAGGAAGACCCTCCCCAAGCTATCTCGGATGCAAAGGTGGATGCAATGCAAAGTGGCATTGCAGTATGGTGTGCGACTATCCGAATGCTCCCAGGGAGGTCATGGTAAATTGAAGAGAGAAGGGACTTCTGGTGTTATGAAGCAATATGGGGTTTTCTCTTTGTCCCTAAGCCTTGCAGGTATTCACCCAGGGCTGACCTTAAAGAGAAATTTGATACAATGAAGACACAATGGCTATATGAACAGTCCATTTACATTGATAGGGTGGAAGTTCGCCGTCCAGATGGATTGGGCCAGGCTTGGGCCATCCGAGTGCGGGACAGCCAGGGAGCCCTGGTCAGGGTCCCCCACCCAGAGTACTATATCTAAATAGATTCTCTTTATTTGCAAGACTGTACATTTAAGGCTGGCTTGCCATCATAAGGAAAAGAAGAAGTCTGGTGGGGGGGGAGGGGTGCTCTGGACCCCTTACATTTCCCTGACTCCCTGACTGCAGGATTGCAGGCCACTCAGGCTACAGTGGTTTGCCCTGTTTCCTAAAAGAGGGAGAAGTGTTCTGTGTGACAGCAGTAGGATGCTGTATTTTTTCTTCAAGGACTCTGGATAGGTAGTCAGTGATAGGGCACAGATTCCCCCCAGGAGGAGGGGAGGATTGGATCCGGCATGCCAAGCACTGAATAGCTGAAGAGTTAGGGAATGGAGTGAGGGGAGGGCCTTCTTACTCAACTGTTCAGATAGTTAGTCCTGTAATTTCTATATGTATGCAGTATGACTAACCTTTCATTTTCCTCTACAGGTGGGCTCACGGTAGAGACAGGTAATCAGGCAATCTATGTTTCCCTAAAATCCCCACCAAGCGGTCTTGTTTGGTGGGTTGGTGCATCCTTTCATGCACCTTAAATAATCTGTATATTTGTACAGCAGAAAGATGTCTATATATTTTTTCACGTAAATTATTTGTACATTTGTTTCTTCCCTTTTCCCCTTTTCCAAGTTTGTGGGATACTTCAGATTTTTTAGCAACCACATTTTTGTAGGGGGCGGCTGCCTCAGAGCCAATGGGGACATGGCTCATTTTTGGTGGGGGGTGGATGTATCACCCTCCTAGGTAGGTGCTAGGAAGAAGCATATGGGTGGCCCTGTCTGCATATCAGGAGGGCCTGATCATTTAGTTAGGCTGTCAAGGGCTCTCAAGGGTGTCTGTTGAGTCTGGGGAGTCTCCCCACTGTGTCCAATGAGGGCTCTTATTGGACAGCTCTTATTGGACAGTGGTGGAAACTTGACCAATAGTACACTAGGGGTTGTATCCATCTCAGAGGGCAGAATCTACCTCAAAGCATCCTGGGATAGGGTAAAAATCTGAGGGGAGCACATGACGCAGGGTCTTTGGCGGGAAGCAGAGTCTCAGGAGGAGGGTGACGGCTGTCTCTCCTCCTGTCAGCGTGAGGAAAAGTGTCCTGGGCAGTCGGCCTAGAGGACGGAAGGTTGAGCTGAAAGCAGTGTAAACTGCCCAGGGGTCTGCCTAGGATAGGTGACCACTCCAGAAGGTCAGAAGGATCCGGGAGCCAGCTAACCAGTAGAGAAGGCTTAGCAAAGGGGGTGCCAGTGTCTAAGCCCTGAAGATAAGTGTGTTAGAGAGGGTGCTGGTACAGGCCCTGAAGCGTACAAGTGTTCAGCAGTTCAGCAGTGATAAAGTAGCTACCTCAGCAAGGAGTGCCAAAGGGATCTTCAAAAGGACTTTGAGTCACAAGGAGGTGATCAGAAGTCAGTTCAGTGTTACCAGGAAGCAGGCCAGCGTTAACCAGCGTTACCCGGCGTTGACCGGCATCAAGTCAGCAACAACAGTCATTTTTCAGTTGTCCCAAGCAAATTGTGCATAGTTGAGCCAAAGGAGTATCCATATACACCACACATCCCTCTCCAGGTATTCCTACCACCAGTCCTTGGCCATGCACATAGTGAATTCTTTCTCCGCCCCCCTTTTTTTATGTGCTCCACCTAATCTAAATAGAATGTTGGCCATGTAAGGGTCTTTGTACAGTATTAAATTCTAAGCCAGTGAACAGCTGTCTTAAACATGACACCCGCTGGGAATGTATATATAGTATCTCACAAAATAAGTACACCCCTCACATTTTTGTAAATATTTTATTATATCTTTTCATGTGACAACACCGAATAAATGACACTTTGCTATAATGTAAAGTAGTGAGTGTACAGCTTGTATAACAGTCAAAATTTTCTGTCCCCTCAAAATAACTCAACACACAGCCATTAATGTCTAAACCTAAGTGATAATGTCAAAATTGGGCCCAAAGTGTCAATATTTTGTGTGGCCACCATTATTTTCCAGCACTGCCTTAACCCTTTTGGGCATGGAGTTCATTAGAACTTCACAGGCTGCCACTGGAGTCCTCTTCCATTCCTCCATGATGACATCACAGAGCTGGTGGATGTTAGAGAGCTTTTGCTCCTCCACCTTCCGTTTGAGGATGCCCTACAGATGCTCAATAGGGTTTAGGTCTGGATGCATGCTTGGCCAGTCCATCACCTTTGCCCTCACCTTTTGTAGCAAGGCAGTGGTCATCTTGGAGGTGTGTTTGGGGTCGTTATCATGTTGGAATACTGCCCTGTGGCCCAGTCTCCAAAGGGAGGGGATAATGCTCTGCTTCAGTATGTCACAGTACATGTTGGCATTCATGGTTCCCTGAATGAACTGTAGCTCCCCAGTGTCGGCACAACTCATGCAGCCCCAGACCATGACTCTCCAACCACCATGCTTGACTGTAGGTAAGACACACTTGTCTTTGTACTCCTCACCTGCTTGCCGCCAGACACGCTTGACACCATCTAAACCAAATACGCTTATCTTGGTCTTATCAGACCACAGGACATGGTTGTAGTAATCCATGTCCTTAATGTTCTTGTCTTCAGAAAACTGTTTGCAGGCTTTCTTGTGCATCACCTTTAGAAGAGGCTTCCTTCTGGGACGACAGCCATGCAGACCAATTTGATGCAGTGTGCAGCGTGTGGTCTGAGCACTGACAGGTTGGCCCCCACCCCTTCAACCTCTACAGCAATGCTGGCAGCACTCATACATCTTTTTCCCAAAGACAACCTCTAGATATGACGCTGAGCACATGCACTCAAATTCTTTGGTCGACCATGGCAAAGCCTGTTCAGAGTTGAACCTGTTTTGTTAAACCACTGTATGGTCTTGGCCACCGTGCTCCAGCTCAGTTTAAGGATCTTGGAAATCTTCTTATAGCCTAGGCCATCTTTATGTAGAGCAACAATTCTTTTTTTCAGATCCTCAGAGTTCTTTGCCATGGGGAGCCATGTTTAACTTCCAGTGAGCAGTATGAGAGATGAGAGCGATGACACCAAATTTAAGACGCCTGCTTCCTATTCACACCTGAGACCTTGTAACACTAACGAGTCACATGACACCGGGGAGGGAAATGGCTAATTGGGCCCAATTTGGACATTTTAACTTAGGGGTGTACTCACTTTTGTTGCCAGCGGTTTAGACATTAATGGCTGTGTGTTGGGTTATTTTGAGGGGACAGCAAATTTACACTGTTATACAAGCTGTACACTCACTACTTAACATTGTAGCAAAGTGTCATTTCTTCAGTGTTGTCACATGAAAAGATATTATAAAATATTTACAAAAATGTGAGGGGTGTACTCACTTTTGTGAGATACTGTATGTTAAATTTCAAATTGTTTGCTTTATGTTTATCAATGGTAATACTGCGGCCTACACAAACGCTCCATCAAGTTCATTTTAACAGAATCCCGAAGGGACTGGCAATTATATATTGTCAATCCCATTTACTGCCACTTGTTCTGAAATTTCTTTGTGTACCTCTTTATGTAACAATAGGCGGACTCTGAACCACGATCTTTGATTGTTTATTATGTTTCTGTTCCATTATGATTCCTTTTTGTACCATTGTTTTATTTGATTATAAATCCAATAAACTCCTTGGAAAAGAAAAAATGGACACAAACACAGTTTTTATAAACACTATCCAAACACAATACAGAACAAAATGGATTTCCACCCCATTAGTGAATTCCTTGCAGGACTCCTTCAAATATCAATGAAAACTTGTCAAGCTCTTACCTTGCCTTTCTGTCTGCAGCCATCTTGGACATGTGCTGACTGCTGTCTTTATAGACTCTGATTGCTTCTTCACTTCCTGCTGCTTCCTGGGCATAGCTTAGTGATGAGGTTGCACACAGGATATATATACCACCTGTTGGCTTGCAGTCCTTTGCTTGTGTGTTTGTGCTTCTAGGTGCATCTCTGCTGGCTATCTACTGGTTTCCGTGTTCCTCTGTGTATGACCTGGCTTTGGTTGTCAACCTTCATGGCTCTCAATTCTTATTGGCTAACAAATTTCTTTGACTATGGTCCTGTCTATTCCTAACAATTCCTCCGCTCCCAGATCCAAACTTGCTCACCTCATGGTGGGGTGACCCTGAGGACCGCGATCTGGTGCCAACAAGCAGCAAAGTCCACCTCCACTATCAGGAGCTCTGGTGAATACCAGTTGGCGCTTAGACTCCGCACCTCAGGTTAGCCTGTGTCTTCCACCAGGGTGACCCGCTGTTCGCTAGGCTCAGCTACAGTAGCCGTGACAGAACTGACCAAACTACCTTACTTCAATATGTTGGTAACAGGCTCATATTCTACACTCTATGCAGCAAACTATCCACCTCTCTTACTTAATCTTAAAAGAAATGTATGTCCAAAGCTTTTCTGGCCATACTTATCTTTTGGGTCAGTAGTAATAGAGTAGTGCACTTACTTTTGCTCTCCTGTGACCCAGAATTAGCTGATAAAGCCATTCCAAGTTTTGAAAGGATCCCAACAATATTTTCGGGATCCCTTCAGATGTCTGACTGACAGCTGGCTCCAGCTGAGAGCCTAAGCCTTATTTTGGCAATGTCATGTCTTGTTCTTTATATGGCAACAGCAAAAACCATGTATGCCTCTGCAAACCAACATACAGACCAGATTTAATGAAGGCCTGGGCATACCTAATATTAACAAATACTACCAGCTAGCAAAATATATTAAAACAATATATAAAATATAGCCCAACTAGCAAAATGTCATGCCATCTTGGAAGTCTCATTCAAACTGGAGGAAATAGATTCCTCTAGCTGTACACAATACACAATAGACATTTACACAATATATAGACATTTATAGACAATATACACAATAAACCCTCTAGCCATACACAGATTGATTTGGTTACTTTCTACAGACAGGCCTGAAATAGCTAACCCTAACACCAGTCAAAAATAAAATATTTTTTGAAGGACGTTATCACCAAAAGTAGGCCTTGCATGACAATATCATTTAACCACTTTACCACTAGAGGATTTTACTGTCTTACGTCTGGGCCACTTTTTGCGATTCGGCGCTGTGCGAATTTAACTGACAATTGCGCGGTCGTGTGATGCCATACCCAAACGAAATTTACGTCCCTTTTTTCCCACAAACAGAGCTTTCTTTTGATGGTATTTGATCACCTGTGCGATTTTTACTTTTTGCGCTATAAACAAAAAAAGAGCGTAAATTTTGAAAAAATAACAATATTTTTCACATTTTTTTATATGAAATTCCCCCCCAAAAAATGTAAAAATCAAATTTTTTTAAAATTTTTGGCCAATTTGTTTTCTGCTACCTATGTTTGGTAAAAAAAAATCACAATAAGCGTATTTTGATTGGTTTGCGCAAAAGTTATTGCGTTTACTAACTAAGGGAAAGATTTCTGTCATTTTTGGTGGGTTTTTTTTTAACGAGTAATGGTGGCAATCTGCGATTTTTTTTTGCGGGACTGCGACATTGCGGCGGACAGATCGGACCCTTGACTGACATTTTTGACACTTTTGGGGGTACCAGTGACATTACTGCAGTAATCAGTGCTATATATATGCACTGTTACTGTAAAAATGACACTGGCAGGGAAGGGGTTAATTTTATTGGAGAGGGAGGGGTTAATGTATGCCTGGTGCTTACTAACGTGTGTGGGGGGAGGTGACTGTGTGACACAAGGACAGATCGAGGGTTCAGCTACGCTGAACCCTGCAATCTGACCCTGCCTGTCACTTAGGAGAACCGCCCGCTTGTGTTTACACAAGCGGGCGGATCTCCACACTCGATTCCCTGACGATCGGGGAAGAGCAGCGGCGATTGCCACTGCTCCTCCCCTGGCCCGACTCCCGCTGTGACCGAACACAGCAGGAGCGAGCCTTCGGCGGCGCGCACGCGCCACCGAGAAAGGGGAGTGTCTGGCGACGTAGGTCTACGTCGCCAGACGATAACGAACCACTTTGCCGCAGTAGTGCTCGAGTGAGCAGACGGCAAGTGGTTAAAAAAGATATAAGCTTTATTTTCGTATCCTAAGTAATGTCAACATTATTGTTGAATAAACAGGCCTGTAACAGAATTGTAAAAATTGACAATTACAAGGCTAGAGTTCACATATAGCTGTGTAGACAGATGTCCTTACTAATTCAGAGGTTATGGCAATATGCAAAATCATTTGTGATAGAAATGTTTTATTTTTATATGTTCCATAGTTTTAAAGTTTGTGTGTCTGTGAGACTTTCACTTGTGGCACAATAATTTGGTATTTTGTGGATACAATAACTGTAGTGGAAAAGGGGCGGGGGAAGGGGTTGAGTACCTACACCTACTATCCTTTGACAAAAAACCCTGTTTGTGTACAGTATACTCATTTCTTAAAAAGCACATTACATAGGTTGACCTTGAGGATAAAATATACCTTTGAAATGCAAGTGATGGTATTTTACTTGTAGACTAGTCTAGTTTATTTCTTGACATGGGATGTTCATTTTCAAGGGTGACCAGCTTGATCTGCAGTTCCCAAAAATAAAGGACACTTGATGGAACTTGATATGATCTCTCCAGCTCTCTATTGCATCTAACACTAACAAATTTGGAAGAGAAGAAAAAGAGATTGATTTGTTTTCAGTCAGCTCCCAGAGTTTGCTTAACATACAAAACTCATTTTCTTTCTGCTTGCAATATTGATCAGCAGAGAATGTGATAAGATTATAATAATCTTTACCTTGAAATAGTTGCCCTGCAATCAAAACCAAGAGAAAATAAATTGTTCTTTTAAATGATACTTATTGAGTATCTTGTATTAGCAGAGAGTCACAGGCAGTGAGAAGTTGCTGTAGTTGTGTTAAGGCATTATTTTGTACTGTGAAAGTTTTAACAGTCCACAAACATTTCTGATAAACCACTTGCTATTAGATATTGTAGAAAACTTTATTGAGCATTGTCATATATTAGGATACGATCATACAAAAATAGTAGCAATTTATAAAATTAACATTTTTTATAAATGTATCCATGCTTTTGCAAAAACTGCTCGCAGCTTCTGCAGCTGTGGCCAGCCATGCATGGGTCTTGTTTGTGTGTTTGTGGGAACAGCTGGAGGCCAAAAGATGAGCTTAATATACCGTAATGAGCAGGTAACTCTGTGGAGTGTAATGTTATTTGTTGGTTAAGAGTGTGGCTGGAGACTTTGAACATAGGTTTTGCATCAAACATGATACGTACACAATTATAACATTTTACAATAGAAACTTACACTGAGCCACTTCTATAGAGTGCAGTACAGAGCGGGCACAGGGCGCTAAGGATGAGTCCTGGACGGGTGCTATGTGGCTCCGATATTTAGGTTGTGGCCCCTTTAAGCCTTTAAGGGGGATAGGTTGGTGTAATCAAAGGTCCCCCTGTACAGGGTAAGGGATTCCGGGACAGTTGTACAAAGGAAAGGACTGACTCGCAGTTCTCTCTATATTTGTAACTGCTTTTTTGGGAACTGGAATTTTGGAGGTTCAGAGTGATATTCCGTTTGGCAAAGAACCCCTGCCCCTGACTACGGGAACACCAGATTAGGCAGCCTCCAGGAAGCAGCACATAAGTCAGGAAGCTCCTAGTATTATGGGTGGGGAGTTTGAGAAAGAGACCTGTCTAAGTGTTGCACATGTGCTCGGAGCTGCCAAGTAACCAGGGTTGGAATGTGCTATACCTTGGGGTAAATCCTATATATAAAATTTACTTTTCTTTGTGTTTCCTTTATGATGTTTGTGCTGAAAATAAGAAGACTTTTGTGTTATATTTTGTGGAATTAAGTCAACCCCTTGTTGCTGCTGAAAATACTGTTTTGTTTGCTTTTGAATGAAAAAATAAACACCTTTATGTTTAGGACGAATGGCTTTGCATGTGACCCTGAGGAGCTTTACCCCTGAACTTTACAAATGTAACCACAAGGCTTCATCAAAGGTGTGTAGGAAAAGCCTGATTATGTTTTTTTTTTTTTTTTTACCTTATATTTTTACCTTCTTCTTGCTATTGTAGAAAGAAAATGTAAAATAAAATAAAAATTTTAAAAAATACACACATAAAATAATAAAAAACTAACCCAAGCATTCAGCTCAAACATTTGGTACTGTGGAAGACATGCACATGCATTACAAAAGCATCAAATACTCTTCTATACTTCTGTAAAGTTATTCAGCATTCATGTGATCATAGACCTGAAAAAAAGAATGCCATCTTGCTGATTTAAATCTGCAAAAAAAAAAAAAGAGGCTCTATGATATGGTAATGTTTCACTAGTGATTTAAAAAAATTTTATACTTTGTGTTTGTAATGAAATAATATCAAAAATTAAAAATGCTCTTTAAACGCCTCCCGCCTGCTGTATAGACACATGAAGGTTGGCGGGAGCCTCTTTTGTTCTGGGCTGACATCTTATGACGTCACCCAGTCTCACCATGATCGCGTTCCTAGGGACATAGTGTGACCACGATCTCGGTAAAGAGCTGATGACGTGGTTCTTTACCCATGTGATCAGCTGTTTCCAATCACAGCTGATCACATGTAAACAAGAAAGTTGCCGGTAATTGGCTCTCCTGAGAAGAGAGCAGACCAGCAGCATCTCCACACAGGGGAGACCTGTACAGATGAACAGTGCTCAGCAGTGATGCCAGTCTGTGCCCATCAGTGATGACAATTTGTGCCCGTCAGTGAGGCCATTCTGTGCCCATCAGTAATGCAAGTCAGTGCTGACTTTTAGTGCCCATCAGTGCCTGTTCATCAGTGCCGCTCATTAGTGACCCCCAACAGTGCCGCCTAGCATTACCCATAAGTGCTGCCCATCAGTGCCACCTATCATAGTAACATTTTTATGCCCTGTGATGTTATTGATTTATGTTATCATTGTATGTATTTTGTAATAATAAAGATATTTTATACATAACACAGTGTTCAGTGGCATTTACAGTCCCATACATAGGGGAATCTTTCCTTGTTTACAATTTACAGGGATGATGGCCACTGACACTGGGCACTGAGTGACAAGATACTGTTTTGTTCTTATCATAGTAACATAGCAACATATTAACATAGTAGTTAAGGTTGAATAAAGACAATAGTCCATCCAATTAAACCTGTGTAGGTGTGTCTGTAAGCAGGGCCGTCTTTAACACAGGGCAAAAGGGGAAGCTGCCCCAGGCCCATTCATTGTTGTGGGGCCCAAAGCAGCTGCCCCCTGAGCCCGCACTACCCAAAAATAGTTGATTAGTGAATTTGGGAGGGCCCAAGAAAAATGTTTGCCCTGAGCCCAATCAGTAATAAAGATGGCCCTGTCTGTAAGTGATGGCAATCATTTCCCATATCCTTGTATATTGTGTTCTTTGAGATGCAGGTCCAAGAGTCTTTTAAGAGTATCAATACTCCCCGCTGATACCACCAGTTGTGGAAGAGAGTTCCACATTCTTACCACCCTGACAGTGAAAAACTATTTCTTGCTATAATATATCCCCTCTCAATCGTCTCTTCTCTAGCGAGAATAATTGTAGTGCTTGTAGTCGCTCCTCGTAATTGAGGTCCTCCAAACCTCTAATTAATTTTATTGCCCTTCTTTGGACTCTCTCCAGCTTTAGCACATCTCTTCTGAGCATTGGTGACCAGAACTGGACAGAATACTCCAAATGTGGTCCGACCAGAGTTTTGTAAAGTGGCAGGATTATAGTTTTATCTCTGGTGTATATCCCCTTTTTTATGCATGCCAATATTCTGCCAGCTTTGGCAGCTGCAGCTTGACATTGCATGCTATTGTTCAGTCTGTCTTCTACTAGGACCCCCAGATCTTTCTCCATTCTTGATTCTCCCAAAGGTTCCACCCTAGTGAGTATTTTGTGTTTATGTTTTTTGCCCCCAAGTGCATTACCTTACATTTATCCACTTTAAACCTCATTTGCCATGTAGTTGCCCACTCCATTATTTTGTTCAGGTCATTCTTAAGATTTCTATATCCTGATGTGAAGTTATTGCCCTGCCTATTTTTGTGTCATCTGCAAAAACTGAGATTGATCTATTTATCCCATCCTTGATATCATTTATGAATAAATTAAACAGAATTGATCCCAGGACAGAACCTTGGGGTACCCCACTTACCACTCCAGACCAGTCTGAGTACACGTTATTTATCACCACCCTTTGGTCACACCCATGTAACTAGTTTTATATCCAAGAACAAACCTTATGGTCTATGCATGCAGACCTTAGCTTGTAGATTAAGTGTTTATGGGAAACTGTATTGAATGTATTTGCACAATCCAGATACACCACATCCACAGGCCTCTACCTATCTAGATCACAGCTCACCTGCTCATAGAATGTTAACAGATTGGTCTGCCAAGAACGTCCCTTTGTCATCCCATGCTGATCACTACTAATTATACTGTTTTCCTCAGAAAATTCTTGGATATAGTCCCCTCCAATAATTTACCTACTATTGATGTCAGGCTGACTGGCTTGTAGTTCCCCGGAATATGTCTCTTTTTTAAATATTGGTACCACACTTGCTTTTCTCCAGTCAGCTGGTACAGTTACTGTCAGTATGCTGTTTGCATAGGAGCAATGGTCTAGCTATAACCCGACTGAGTTATTTTAGGACTCTTGGGTGTAAGCCATCTGGTCCTGGTAATTTATTTGTGTTAAGCTTATCAAATCTTTCCTTGATTCAAGCCTCTGTTAGCTACAGCAGTACGTCCTGTGATGTGCTAACAATACTTTTGGGGTCAGTATACCCCTCCTTTTCCTGTGTAAAAAAGAGGTGAAGAAAGCATTTAGTACAGTTGCCTTCTCTGTGCCATCCTCCCTTCATAGTTTTTATGTGTGCAACGTGCTCTGACCTCGCTTTTTTACTGTTAGTATCTGAGTAAAAAATTGTGTGTAATGTTGAATATAGGTGTGTGAAGGTACATAGGCATATAGACAAGTAAAATCCTTCTTCATTGCCAATGTTGTAATATACTGTATTCATTTATACTTGTGTAACAATACTTATAGATGAGTAAACATGCGTATGCATGTAAATAACTGCACTCACATGTAGAATTTATGTTTAATTATTATTTATTTATTTTTTTTTTGGCTTTATGGCACTCATAGCTGTGTTATTGACCTTTACTCAGCTGTGTGCATTGTTCCATTGACAATAATGCATCTAATTTCAAATCAGTAAAAAAAAGTGGCTCCTCCTTTTTTTTTCCCCGTGTGCAAGAGGCCTAAAAGAAATTATCCAGAGGATTCTGTTATTATGCAAAAATAAATTTAACTCAACTCCACATCTAAATATTTTAGAAAAGCTTGGTTTTAAGGGAGCCTGCAATATTCATTTGTCCAAATTTAAATAATGTTATAATTATGTTATAAATGTGCTACATTTTTTTTCTATGTATTACACCTAAGATTAACCCAAACTACTGTAGAACCGTGCCACCTTGTGTGCTGGCCATGGAAAAACTAAATATGAGACCACCACAATTCCCTCTATAAAAAAAAATCAACCACATTGCTCATATAAACTGTATATAATTTAATAAATACAACAATATAAAAAAAAGTCCATCATTAGCTTTGGTGACAAGAGCCCTGTTTAAAGGGCAGTGCAACTGGGAAGAGTTATTAAGTGGTTGTCAGCTCCTCTTACTCTGCTGTATCTTGATCCCCTGTTGCTGACTTTGGCTTATATCCTGACTTAACCTACTTCCTTTTGTCTTAGTGGCTCTGCTGCCTGTCTGTTATTGATGTAGCCTGGACTTTGACCTTGCTCTTGCTTATAACTTGGTACCTCTCTACCCTTCTGTTACTGACTTTGCTTGTCCTTACTATGGCTCTACTCTTGGCACTTACAAGTTCCTGTGTCCGCCTTGCATACCAGCTTATTGCACAGACCCAGTCTAAGTATCTTAGCACTGCAGCTCCCAGACTGTCTTATAGACATTTCCTGCCCAATCTAGTCTTTCTGGATCTGGAACTTTGTCATACGGACATGGCTATATATGCTAAAAATTACATCAAACCCACCTCTGGCAATTCCAATCTCTACTTCCAAAACTGTCACCATCCGAGATGGGCAGCTAACATACCGAAAAGCCAATTCTGTAGACTCCAATACCACTGCACACAAGAGGAAGACTATATCCTTAAGAAAACCATTTGAAACAAAATTTCAAAGAAAAAGGATGCACCCTAAGCTGGTTCAGGAGCCCATCAAAATCAAAATGGCCTGAGTAACCATCTGATGCAATATTAGTCCAAATCTAACACTACACCTCAACCCCTGCACTTTACAATGCAATTCCACACACAATACAGGAGAATGGAAAATATTTTTCTGGAAATATTGGGGTATATTCCAAGAAGACCCTCGTCTGAGGTCCTCTATCACAGACAAGCCGATCGTCCTTTAACCACATTACCACCGGAGTATTTTGCTGTCTTACGTCCAGGCCACTTTTTGCGATTCGGCGCTGTGCGACTTTAACTGACAATTGCGCGGTTGTGCGGTGCCGTACCTAAACGAAATTTACGTCCTTTTTTTCCCACAAACAGAGCTTTCTTTTGGTGGTATTTGATAACTTGTGCGATTCTTACTTTTTGCGCTATAAACAAAAAAAGAGCGTTTATTTTGAAAAAATAACAATATTTTTAACATTTTTTTATATGAAATTCCCCCCCAAAAAATTTAAAAATCAAATTTTTTTTAAATTTTTGGCCAATTTGTTTTCTGCTACCTATGTTTGGTAAAAAAAATCACAATAAGCGTATTTTTTTAATTTAAAGATTTTTATTGAATTATTTCAAGAACATACAAAGGAAAATAAGTGCTATGCAAACGTAATACAGCAGTTCAGAAGACCACAAAGTGGCCACATTGGCAATATAAACTTTACGGAATTGACAAACGTTCCATCAGTACACTCAGAAGCATCTACAATGAAGTAGGTCATACATGTAACACATGTGCACAATAAACCCAAAGCAAATGAAAACAGAAACACAGCAATGCGATATACAATTAGAAACCACAGTACCTGACCACCGATTAATATATGGAGGCTAGTAACCCCACCCCCGTCTCCCACTGACTATGTTGGAAGAGTAAATATGCGGGCTCACCCCGTAACCTCTGCTCCCGAGCACCCCTAAGGGGATCAAAACTGTGCCCGAGAACACAGACCACGAGGAGGAGCTGTTCCCCTCCTACATATGTTCCTTCTTATGAAGCATTTCAAGATAGTAAAATGAGCTAAGTAGAGGGCACATGTACCATCCTGTTCTTGGACCATGTTATCCAAGGTTGCCATTGCAAACTCGTGTCTCGCGCTTATTTATGTTTAAGGGAGAGAGTACGCTCAAACATGTAGTGTGTGTTTACAAGGTCAACAACCTCTGCAGCGGTTGGTGGAAGCTCTCGTTTCCATGCTCGTGTAATAATAAGTCTCGCTGCTAACAGGACATGAAGTGTGGTATGTCTCAAGTCCTTAGGAACTTCTTCTATCCCAAGGGATAATAGTGCTAAACTCGGATTGCTTAAGACAGGCCTCTGTGCTACCTCCGAGATGACCGTAAATACATCACTCCAATAAAGGTGTAATTTTGGACATTGCCACAGTGTGTGGAAAAGAGTACCCTCTTCCCCACACAACCTCCAACAGGTATTAGCATATTTACTGTCAAATCTGTGTAGTCTCGAGGGGGTCAAATACCATTTCAAGGAAATTTTTAAGGACAGCTCCCATAGACTGGAGCAGCTAGTAACTTTATGTACTGATTGGAGTGCCCGGGTCCATTGACGTTCTGAGTAGGTTATTCCCAAGTCCCTTTCCCATTGCATAAAAGGAGTAGTTTTGGTGAAATGCATTTTATGTTGAAGGTAGTTATAGAAAAGGGTAATTCCCTTTTGTCTATTGTGCCCCTGAGCCGAAAGATATTTCCAGACTGATATAGAAATGAATTTCGGCCATGGTGGGATCGAGCGCAGAAAATGGACTAATCTGGTATAAGTGAAGAAAAACGATTGGGGAAGTTGGAATTTAGTTCGAAGGTCAGTGAAGGATAGTAACTCGGAGCCCTGATACATATCATCTAAATATTCGATACCTTTCCTTTTCCAATCCACAAAATATGCACAGTCCATGAGGGAATGAAGTGCTGTAATGGGGATCCGAAGAGGGGATCGTGCGGTGGCTAATGGATTTTGCGCTAGTAAAGTTCTCCAGGCCGTAGCCGCAGCTTTCATAAAGGGTGGGAAGTGTGAGGGTATCTTAGCTCCTAAGGTAGTAGCCATAAGCCAGGCCTGTAAGTCCTTTCTGATGCAGTAGGATGCCTCGACCGAACCCCATATGGTCGTGGGGCTCGGTCGAAACCAGTCCTGCATTTGGGTGAGAATGGACGCGGTGTGGTAGTCTTGAACATCCACATAGCCCGCTCCCCCCACTGATCTATGTTTTATAAGTTTGTAGTGCGCGCATCTAGGTTTTTTACCCTGCCAGACAAATTTAGAAAGCATTGATTGGAGGGATTTAAAAAAGTATTTCGGTACGGGAATGGGTATAGTACGGAACAAGTAAAGCAGTTGGGGTAGATACATCATTTTGAAGGCCGCCAACCTCCCCAGCCAGGAGAACCCAGAGGACTCTAAATGCTTTAGGTTATTTTGTAGAGTGGAGCGGGCTGGGATATAATTGTGCTTAAATAACGTTTTAGTGGAAGCTGTTAGATGAACTCCAAGGTAAGAAATGCATTTGTCTTCCCATACATAAGGAAATTGCTGTTGAAGAAGATTACTCGTAATAGGATCTATCCCTATGCCCAAGATATGAGACTTTGATTCATTCACTTTGTAAAATGAAACATCGCCAAACCACCTGAGAGTCCTCTGAATTTCCGGTAGGGAGGCTGAGGGATTGGTTACCATAAGGATAACGTCGTCTGCAAACAGACTGATTTTGTGGTGTTGGTCCGCTATACGAATCCCTGATATTTTGGGATTAGAACGTATATGTTCGGCAAGTGTTTCCATAATCATGTTAAAGATCAGTGGGGAGAGAGGGCATCCCTGTCTAGTACCGTTAGTTATGTTAAATGGGACAGATATAGCTTCAGTAGTGCGTACTATGGCCGAGGGAGCGGAATAGAGTGCCATGATGGCTCTATGCATAAACCCGCGTATACCGAACTTATGTAGGACAGCCGAAAGGAATCCCCAATGGACCCTGTCGAACGCCTTCTCTGCGTCTAAGGAGAGTAGCAGAGAAGGCGTTCCAGAGGTGTCCGCTTGATGGACAATATTGATAACGCGTCGTGTGGCGTCTGACGCTTGGCGGCCTTTGGTGAATCCAGATTGGTCCTTATGGATAATGGAGGGAAGGAGGTCCACTAACCTAGTAGCTATCAATTTGGCATATATTTTCACGTCCATATTTAGAAGGGAAATAGGCCTAAAGTTCTGAGGTTGATTGGGTTCCTTGCCGGGTTTGGGAAGAGTTACAACCATAGCCTTTAACATTTCACCGGGGAAGGAAGAGGAAGAAGCTGCATTATTAAATACACCTCGCAACAGAGGAATTAAGGAGGATTGAAATGTTTTATAATATTCGGCCGAATAACCGTCTGGGCCGGGGGACTTCAAGGTGGGTAGGGCCGATATTGCTACCGCAATTTCCTGATCGGAAAAGGGACGATTGAGGGACTCCAAATCATTAGAGGTAATGGATGGCAGTTTAATGTGGTCAAGGAAGGAAGCAATGTCCTGTGGCGAGGGTTGGTGTGTCATTGGGTCATCTCTAAGATTATATAATGATGCATAGTAGGAGCTGAAAGCATTAGCTATGAGATTTGGCTTAAGCAATTTCGTTTTAGAATCGGGATAAAGCATGTAGGGAATCTTGGACTTGAGTCTTTGCCCTTTAATGCGCAGGGCCATTGCTTTGGTGGCTTTATTGCTAGTGGAGTAAGCAGTGGCTTTCCACTTTTTGAGAGTAGTACTAAATTTTTCCAGCAGGAAGGCTCTAAGTTCCTGCCTCAAGGCAAAGATCTGTGACTGCAGGGCAGGAGAAGGTGTTTGTTTGTGTTGCGAGTCCAGGGAAGAAAGTTTGCGGGTAATCTCATCAATTTGCTGCGTTCTTCTCTTCCTGTCCCTGGCTCCTAATTGCATGAACACCCCTCTCAGTACCGCTTTGTGAGCGTTCCACACGACCAACGGATCAGAGTCAGGTTGTGAATTTTCAGAGATATAGTTGTTAAGATGCATTTGGACTTCCTCAACATATGACGGGTTAGAGAGTAGGTGATTGTGCAACCTCCACACAAAGGTAGAGTATGCTGGTGGACCATGGGAAATCGTAATGCTTAGTGGAGAATGATCCGACCAGGTGGCCGTGTGGAGCTCAGCAGCCGAAACACATTCTAACAAACGTTTATCAGAGATACACAGATCTATGCGCGAGTAGGTGCCGTGACGCGGGGAGAGGAAGGAGTAGTCCCTCTCCGACGCATGACAGCACCTCCACACGTCATAGAGATCATTGGCCCAAAGAAATTTAGACAAAGAGGAGTTGTGTCGTTTAGACACTGCAGAAGAGTCTAAGGCACTGTCCGGAACCAGATTGAAATCTCCACATACCAGGAGGTTACCAAATTGAAGTGCTTTCGCTTTACTTATCACAGAGCGTATGAAAGGCAGTTGATGGCTATTTGGTGCATACAAGTTAACAATAGTATATTGTCTATTATCAATAGAGCATCTGAGTATGATGTAACGCCCCTTGGGGTCCAGTATGGCTTCGTGGTGCTGGAACACCAGGGAGTGCTTGACGGCCAGCAGAACCCCCTTACGTTTCTTTTTCCCAGATGCCATATAGATGATAGGGAAGTTCTTATGGCTACAATGTGGAGTAGCAGAGCTAGCGAAGTGCGTTTCTTGTACACAGATGATATCACCCTTAAGCGAGCATGCCGTGGACCACATAGAGGCCCGCTTGGCGGGGTGGTTCAAGCCCCTGGCATTAATGGAAACAACTGAAAACGACATTGCTCAAAGATTGCGGGAGGCCGAACCAGTGACAGGAAATGTAGGTACACACACCAGTCGACAGTTACAGATACGTTACCGATATGGGTGATGCTTGGCGGGAACAATAATGCTATTATAGGTAGATGTGCAGGACTAGAGGAGACGGTGATCACTCAGCTGGAGTAGGACGGTGGTCACTCCTAGATCAACACACTGGGTATTAAGAGGTAGTCGCTGAAATACTGCGGTGAAGCAGAACGTACAACACAACGAAGTTCGCTTCTGGTGGCAGAGATAAATAAAAAAGTAAAGAAAAAGTTATAACAAGAGAAAACTTGCCCAACAGTGCACCGGCACTGAAACTGAGTACAATACTTTGCGGTGAAGAACAAAAAGCGCCAATACTCAGCAAGTGTAACCCTGTGTCAGGCTTGCTGAAAACAAAATGGGGGTTTTCCACACACAGGTGGAGGAACAGAACTTGAGGTAAATCAGGTAATCACATATTTGTAGCCCGGCCGGACTAAGTGAAGCTATGGAGGGGTAGCTCTGAACTCACATTTAAAACCTGAAGTTTGGGGACCCCTGATGTGGTCTGGATCTAGGCGGAGGGGGTAGTCTTGTACCCTCTGGGGAACCTTTAGGAAGCTCTGGAATGATACCCCAAGAGTGAAGTAGCTTCATTCCACCTTCAATAGTGGAAATAGTGTGGGGAATGCCGTTGTGTGTGACCATAAGCGTGGCAGGATGACGCCATTTGTAGACGATTTTATGGTTAAAGAGAGCCTTGGTCAGAGTCTTCAGTTGCCGCCGCTGCTGGAGAGTATGTTGAGACAGATCTGCATATAGTTGGATAGCTTCATATGGAGCTGGCAATGTGCCCATTTTCCTAGACACTTGAAGAATCTGTTCTTTAGCCGGGTAAAAATGTATACGTAAAAGTACATCCCTGGGAACAGAGTCTTCTAGGTGGCGAGGCCTAGGGAGCCTGTGGATCCGATCAATAGTCAACTCTATAGGTGACAGCCCAGGAACCATAGCTGAGAACATTGTAGTTGCATACTGTTGCAGGTCAGCAGGTTGCACAGACTCAGGGATGCCTCTAATTTTAATATTATTGCGGCGAGATCGGTCTTCAAGATCTGCCAATTTATGCTTAATCCAGTCAGTATCCTCTCTCTGTTCATTGTAAGCATCAATGAGATCGTTTACTGTGTCAGTGCATTCCTCCATTTTATCTTCTATATGTGTCACCCTCCTGCCCACCTGCAACATCTCACTAGAAAACTTCTGCATGATGGTCGATAAGTTCGCCATTAGAGACGATTGAAATGTCATCAACATATTTTTCATAGTGGTGTCTAGCACCGGTTGTCCCGTAGTAGGGAACGCACCTATGGAGGATTGTAGTGCTGCCATGGCACACAGTTCTGGGAGCGGTGTACTCACTGCGGGATCAGACATGTCCTCCGGTTCCATTCTCATGCGGGTCTTAGCGGGGCTGCCCGTGACAGGGGTCGCTGGAGAAGAAGAAGCAGGCACTCTGTCATCTGTGAGCAGCGGCAACGCGTCAGGTAGATCAGTGTAGGCCGCGGCTTCCCCTCCCTCAGCAGGCGCCGCGGCGCCATCTTGGGATTTCCCGGGCCTCGCTGGCGGCCGAGAGAAGAAGGCCGTAAGCTTAGTAGGTCCCCTCTCGTCTTTTCGTTTGCGGGATGACATCTTCCTAAGGGGTCAGGAGTGCCAGTAGACCGATTCTGGAGCGTCGCTGTCTGTTTGCTGCCCCGATGCTGGTGGATTGTCCGGCCGGCTACAGGGAGCTCTCAGCTCAAGCAGCCATTCAGCTCGCGCGCAAGCCACGCCCCCCTACAATAAGCGTATTTTGATTGGTTTGCGCAAAAGTTATTGCGTTTACTAACTAAGGGAAAGATTTCTGTCATGTTTGGTGTTTTTTTTTTTTTAACGAGTAATGGCGGACAGATCGGACCCTTGACTGACATTTTTGACACTTTTGGGGGTACCAGTGACATTACTACAGTAATCAGTGCTATAAATATGCACTGTTACTATAAAAATGACACTGGCAGGGAAGGGGTTAATTTTATTGGAGAGGGAGGGGTTAATGTATGCCTGGTGCTTACTGACATGTGTGGGGGGAGGTGACTGAGTGACACAGGGACAGATCGCATGTTCAGCTATGCTGAACCATGCTACCTGACCCTGCCTGTCACTTAGGAGATCCGCCCGTTCTGTTTACACAAGCGGGCGGATCTCCAAACTCGATTCCCCGACGATCGGGGAAGAGCAGCGGCGATCGCCGCCGCTCCTCCCCTGGCCCGACTACCGCTGTCACTGAAAACAGTGGGAGCCCCCCTCTGGCACTCTGGCAGCACGCGAGCGCCGCCTACAGGGGGAGGAGTCCAGTGACGTAGGTCTACGTCGCTGGATGGGATCGCGCCACATTGCCGCAGTAGTGTCAATGTGGGCGGTCGTAAAGTGGTTAACAATCCAATCCCCAACTCCATACACCATTATTCTTCCCCATAAGGCCCCCATCCACGGCTGTTTGGATGCCAATACCCCCTCCAAATTCAGATACTGTATACCATTCACAGTAACCTAATCTAGTATCTAACACCAGTCATATGTAAATGTTCAAGTGTAGCCCCCGCACATACGAACTTCTGTGTGTCTGTGATTCCATTGTGTGTATATATATATATATATATATATATATATATATATATATATATATATATATGTATATATATATATATATATAATTACACCGCTCAAAAAAATTAAAGGCACACTTTTTAATCAGAGCATAGCATCAAGTCAATTAAACTCCTGGGATATTAATCCGGTCAGTTAAGTAGCAGAGTAGCAGAGGGGGTTGTTAATATGTTTCAGCTGCTTTGGTGTTAATGAAACAACAAATTAGCTTACACCAATGGGTCCTTAAAAAACTCAGCCAGGTGATAGCCAGACCATTGTTCCTAATTTTTATGGATAGTCTACTGACGGGAATGGTGCCAGCTGATAGGAAAAAAGCCAACATGGTACCAATATTTAGAAAAAAGGCAGAGATATATCCCGGGAAACTAAAGACCAGTTAGCATAAAATCAGTAGCCTGCAAGATACTGGAGGGGATGCTACGGGACTATATATGAGACTTTAGTAGTGAAAATGGTATTATTAGCAATATTCAGCCAGATTTATGAATAATCATTCTTGCCAAACCAATCTATTAACCTTCCATGAAGAAGTAAACTGCCATCTAGATAAAGGAAGGCCTGTGGATGTGGTGTATCTGGACTTTGCAAAGGCATTTGATACAGTTCCCCACAAACGCTTACTGTACAAACTAAGATATGTAGGTATGGACCATAGGGAGAGTACCTGGATTGAAAACTGGCTCCAGGGGCGAGTCTAGAGGATGGTAATAAATGGAGAGTACTCGGATTGGTCAGGGGTGGAAAGTGGGGTCCCCCAAGGATCTGTCCTGGGACCAATCCTGTTTAATTGAGTCATAAATAACCTAGAGGATGGGATAACCAGCAAAATCTTGGTATTTGCGGACGATACTAAGCTAAGAAGGCCAATATCCTCTATAAAGCTAGTGAGTGGTTTAACTGAAACATTGGAGACAATGTCCCCTCAGCTCCCATTGGGCAGCAGCAAGCAACTCATAAGGTATGCTAGGAATTGGATCAACTTGGTCTGCCTAGCCTCCTTTGCACTGATTGGCCCATTGCCACACACTCGTGGTTCTGGCTTCTCCTCTCTGTCTGACTGCAGCACCGTGGTGCCTTCTTTAGGCATCAGATGCTTAGGGCTTTGGGCTTGTAATAGCATTTTGCTCATTCTTCTGCTGACCCTTGTCTTACTAAGTTAGTTCCTGTCTGCCTTGAACTGCCTTTGAATTAACCTTAACTGATCCCTTGTCTGGAATATGGACTTCTCTTTGGATTGCTGCCTGCATTTGACCTCAGACTGTTTCTGGATTATGGTTATCTGCTGTCTCCCTTGACCTTTGTTTGTTTCTGGATTACACTGTGCCTGATACCTGACCTTACCTTGGATTGTTTTTGAGTATTGCTCATTGCTTAATCCTTGTCCAGACTATTACCAGCCTCTCCATCTTTGAATGGATACCCAACTTCCATGCTGTGGCCCATGTCATGTCTTCCTCCTGAAATCACAGTTACTCTTTTCTGTTACCTTCACTCAATCTCTATGCCATCAAGCAAGAACTATAGTAGACCTGGGGGTGAACAAGTAGCGGTTGATCTACTTGCCTTAAGGGAAAGATGAAGCATCACTTGCCAGATAAGAATGCTAACCATGGCATCAGGGTGAGCATTATGTGTGAATATCGAATGAATAAGCCCATCCTCTTTTTAAACCAAATAAAATGTGATCCAGGTATCAGAGAAAAAAATGACTAGTTTTGTCTAGTATGCCCTCCTAAAAAAAGGGGTAATAACATATCTCATTCCATCACATTTTGCAAAAATAATATTTTTGTATGACACAGGTACAATCTTTGGAACCATTGTTCCATATACAGTACATCTATATATTTTTTTTCTCAAAGGCGGCTTGCATAAAAGCTAAATGGAAAGTGAAAGTGATAGTAACAAAACACCAGGAGTTATACCAGAAACCATCTTTTCTCTAAGGAAGTAAGTTGAGGATCAGAGATGGCATTAGAGAGACATTACAAATGCAAAAGGTCTTGATGTTGACAGGAACCAGAGCACAACCTAAATAATTACAAAGATAGAAAATCAGGACGAATACATAAGCAGAGTAAATAATAGGATAGGAAATTAGGTTAGAACTATAGAACAAAAATATTACTGTTTATTATGTTTAATGTCTGAGCTTGTAATCAAATTCCACCATGTACCCTTAGCATTTGCTACAAGAGAAGATAAGGGTGTAGTCACACTACCAACAGTACCTGTTGTGCATATAGTGTTTGTAAACGTTAATTTACATATACATGTATGTATGTATGTATGTCAGCATGTTAAAACTCAACTACTCAATAGGTTGTAATTTGTTCTGGATATGGGGGGAAGGGCCACATGTATCAAGATTTTTTATTGCTGTCTGTATACCTATTGGGGAAATTACCCTTCACTTTCTATCAGGATAGGAAGTAAAGGGACATTTCTCATTTTTGAGTAAGGAAAGGTAATTACTTCTGACAATGTTTTTTTTGTTATTTATCACTTTTTGGCCCAGTGATGCCTGTACTCCCATTTGCTTGCACACATACAAAAATTAAGGAAAATCTCCCCTTTGGAGTCACACACACACAAAAAAAAAAAAAAAAAAAAAAAATGGAAATGTTACTTCTTCCTTACTCTACCAAAAATGTAAATAAAAGAAATAGCAGGAGCTGGATTTTTATTAAATTGGATCATTGAAAAAAATGTACGTATTATTAAAGCTGAACTCCTGTCTTACCTTCATTCTTGCACAGTTGTACAAGCTCCTTTCCTAAATTCAAATTGCTTAATTTGGCTTCACTGCACGCTGTGAGTCTCTCACAATGTGCTTTAGAAGCTTAAACTGCCACATCATATACTGGCTAGAGGACAATCACTATCATCTAGCCATTCCCTTCCACGTCTTACTATCCCTGGCCTACCTCCTTTATTCATTTGATTTCATTTATTTAAAATTATGGGGACATCCACAACTTTAGATTGAAATACACCTGTCAAGGTATTTAAAGTTTTAGATAACTCCTCCCAAGAGACAGCCCACTACTTGCACCCTGTGAATGTGAGTTCATTAGCTATTTATGAACCTGTGTGTTAAACCATAGTAGATCACTGATGTCCAGGCATTATATGTTGTATGAATCCTATACTCTATTGAACAAGGTTAGTTATAATAAAATGAGAATGTTGGTACCTGTATATTCACATTATTTTTATTGTTTGAATCAGGGCTGCGGGCTGTTAAAGTGAGTATCGAGGCAGGGTGCTGTGATGTTTTCAGCAAGCTATGTGCAGCACCCTGTTATTCTTTACACTAGCTGTTATCTCTCTGCATTGCACAGAGAAGCACAGAGACCTACTAATGACATCACCAGGTTTTAACTTTCAATAGTTTTTATTAAGAATGTTTTCAAGAACAAACGAACATTACAAACAGCAAAAATGCAATGGTATAGCAAGTAATAACACGTATAAGTAGAAAACATTATAGTAGGAGGTCTCTGTAAGACCGTGGGTTAACCATTAGAAATTCACATAATCGAGTATAGGTATATCCATAGCTGCAGGACAGGGGAGGGGATAGTGGTCTGAGGGAATTTCCCACCATCTACCAAAAAGGGAGATGGGGGCCTGTGAGTGTTTAGATATGCCAGGGACCTTGCCGTTGAGCAGAGCAATCTCAAGAGATTGGGTAATGGGATGGTCAATGACCTTCCGGGCGATGTGGAATATGGTAGACCAGAAGGAACGGATCCTGGGGCAAGACCACCAGGTATGTAGGAGGTCTCCGGTCAGCTCACAGTTCAAAAAGCACATAGGGGAAGCGTTCGGGTACATACAGGCTAAAAGGGAGAGAACTAGATACCATTGTGTAAACAGTTTAACATTGGCTTCAATCAGAGAAACATTCAATATACCTTTGAAAAGAACGATGAAAGCGGTTGCACCAATCGTCCAGGTCCAGCTCCATCTCCAGGTCCTTCTCCCAGTCCGACATAAATTTGGTTTTATCAGTGTTGTCTGAGAGAGAACCATATATAATAGAGATACCCCCCCTGGGGTCCCTGGCCTCCGAGCACCAGCGCTCATAGGGCGAAATTTGGGGGGGTTCAGGTTTAGTGTGCCATATGGAATGGAGATAATGTGAGATTTGTGAGTGACGATACCTCTCTAGAATAAAAATTAAGTATATAAAATAACCGCGCTAAGCCCAAAGTGTAATAAAGCTGCAGCAGTAGTGGGAATCACTAAATGGCATAAGAATAAAGGAGAGCTGCGCTAAATTGAATTTGCGTGATGGTAAATCAGACAATATGCTACCGTGTGAGCAAATGATGATATAAGTGGATAATAATATCTATAATAATGTCACACAATAGAGAATGAAGAATAAGTCCATGCAATAGGGTATGAGTCCCAAAACAGCAACAGTAAAGCAGGCAGGGAGTGTTAAGTGTAGAAAGGAATCCACCACCGAATCAATGTGCCTTCATCCACGCCGTGTGCTGTATACAAAAGGCTCACGCAAGGCTTACCAGAACTCAAATGACTGTAGGCATAATGTCATGGGTAAACATCAGCGAGTCCACATGGGAAACTGGCATCTCATATCAGGTAGTCCCGTGACCACTAGGTGACCTATGGTGACCACACCATAGGAGCACTGCACGCCAACACCATAAACGCTCAAACTCGTCCTCAATCCAATCCTCACAAAGGGTATGTAAGAAAGGGGGAGCAACAATGGTGTAGTATGCACAAACAGTTTTATTCAAAAATAGGTTAAAACACTCACATGTAAGTTGAATGCAAAAGCGCTATACACAGATCGTTTCAGAGAACGCTGCCGCCCGACTATCGGGGTTCCTCATGGTGACGTCAGCACGCCTCCCCGACGCGTTCCGTCACAAATTACGTCTTCCTGGGGGTGCGGGCGGCGCGCTGACGCACCACTTAAATACCAAGAATTAGATGTAACGTCCGCCCCTTCCGGTATTGTCCGAAGAGGCCGGCGCCATCTTAACTCATGGAGAATGCCAGCATGTGACTTAACACATATAGCCAAGCCCAAGAACATAGAGGCGCAAGTTTGGCGGCCGACCTCCCGGGACGGAAATCACCGGAAGCAGTAAGCGCCATCTTGGGCCCTGGAAAATCGCCAGTACCTGGCTATTATAAAACAACAAAATATATACAAATAAAAATATCTATCAAAAAAACGACTCCTCCTTCCGAAATCACCAGAAGGGGTCAGCACTGTTTTGTCTCATAACAGGTGCACTGCAGCCGCCTAAAATCCACATATCGAGACTAAACAGGAAGTAGTAGATATAGCGACTAGCCCTCCATTGAAAGTACCAGAAGTCATCAGCGCCATCTTAGACCCTGAAAAGCCAACCCTAGATGGCAATCCAGAAGCTGGCGGGATGGTGACCACCAATGACAAATCAAGTACATTAATTACATTATAATAATTCATAAAATAACTCATAAAACATACATTGAGAATACTCTTGTCTGCGCCGTATCTCTAGAGGACTGGTACATAAATAGAACCATCATATAATGATTTATAAGCTCCATTAATCATATTGAAACCCTTTAAAATCAGAATAAGGGCAGCAATGTTGAAATGCTCCAAAAATATTAAAAACAAATGTAGTAATGGACAGATGGACCAACAATCTTAAATATGGAACCTGTCGTCTGCAAAATAGATGGAATATTAATAATAATAATAATGATATAAAAATAGATGGAATATTAATAATAATAATGATATAAAAATAGACCAATAAATCCAAATCACAATCCTGATAACATATAAACATAGGGATGCCTCCATATATACCAGGTAGGTTCCTATTTGTATAAAAAAGGAAAAAGGTTGATATACGAAAGATAAATGAAAAATCGATTACCAAGTGCAAAAACTTCCAGGTATGGGTTAGTTGAGTAAAATTAGTGAATAATCACTTAATGTGTCCATCTGAAGCTATCAATGCAAATGCATTAAAAAGTTGGGAGTATATATGTTCCTCCCACTTATACAGGTATATACCAATAAGAGCTAGGTACTAAAAATTGGAGTAACACAAATTAGATAAAAAATAGTTTATATGGGGGGCGTGGCCAGCGCGGGACAGTGATGGACGCTTGAGATCTCGCTCCGCCAGCCGACGACTCCATCCAGCGCCATCCCCAGCGACCTGAACAGAATTTTCACATCCCTCCGACCCCGGCTGACTGTGGCTGCACACCGCGATGTCCCGCAAGAGAAAGGACACAAAGGGGCCGTAGAAACTGACAGCATTCTTCCCGATGCCGGCCCGAGGCGGTCGACAAGATGGCGCCGGCGCTTCGGGGAAGCAAAGGGTCCACTACACTGACCTACCGGAGGATACAGCCTCTTCTGGCACCCAGCAACCAGGTACCCTTTCTCCTTTTGCCTCGGCACCTTCCAGCCCAGCCTGCACGAGCCCCGCCAAGTCTAAGATACGGCTGGATCCTGATGACAAGGCCTCACAGCCTGGGAGCTCGAGTAACCCTCTTGCTGCCCATCTCCCTGGGGTCCTCTCCTTTCGCTGCCTTCCCCACAGTAGGCCAACCTATCATGGACACTGCATTAACGGACATGATGTATGCCCTCCACACCTCTCTCCAAGCAGACATAGTTTCCCTTGCCACAAAATTTTCTGCTGAAGTACTCTCCTTAGGGGAAAGGGTTCATACTGTGGAATCTTCAGTCTCTGAGATTGTAACAACAGTAAATGATTTGGTGGAAGCACATGAAGAAAATTTGGACGAGCGACAATGGCTGAAAGCTAAAATCGCAGATCTGGAGGATCGCTCCAGAAGGAATAATCTTAAGATTCGTGGCATTCCTGAGACTGTACCACCCGCTGAGCTACACAAATTTGCCACTGATGCGTTTTTGGCTGTTTTACCTGGAGCGACCCCCCTGGAACTGACGATTGATCATATACACAGGGGTCCTAAACCCCCTTTTCTCCCGCAACATGTGCCACGCGACACGTTGCTCCATGTGCACTTCTACCAAACCAAAGAAGCCATCCTGAACAAGGCTAGGTCCTTAGGCAACCTCCCTGACCCCTACTCCGCTGTACAAATTTTTGCAGACCTATCAAAACATACCTTGGACACGCGCAGACAACTTTTTACTATCACCAAGGCTCTGCGAAACCACAACCTGCCGTATAAATGGAAACACCCCTCCAAGATTTTGGTGGAGAGGAATGGAGAATCGTACATGATCACCACACTGGATAGGGGCATATCCCTGCTCCATTCATGGGGCATCATCCCTGACCCAGTACCCCCTCCGGGAGTAAAAAAGTCCCCGAGCAGAGTTCCCCCGCAATGGCAATCCATGCCGCAACGCACCTCGAGAGACACTTGAATGACTGGGCTCATAACCTTCTTTTTTTCTACAGCCCTACTCCTTTTTTTCTGGAGTCCTGTTTTACCCCCAACTTGTCGTCTAGAGGCGTTTAGCCCGTTTGGCTGTTGAACTGTTCTCACCCCCGACTGGAGACGGCTACCCCAGCCTATGGTTTCCTTCTGCTTTTATGTTGTATGTTTGTACTGTCTGGTTTTGTGTTGTTCCCTTTCTCCCTCTTCTGCAGGTGTAACAGACTCTGATCTGCCACGAGAAGATGTGTCTCCCCCCGGGATCTCCGGGACATCCCTCAAGATCCACAAATCCGCAAGATCCCTCTACAAGACTACAGGAAACTGCACTGACAGCCTCCGACTATTCACTCATCCATCTAACTACAATACGTCCACCTATGGTTCCGTGAGTACTGATCCCTCGCACTCACTTCCACACACTCATGACGGTTAAAATCTTATCTGTCAATGCCAACGGCCTCAACCACCCAGCCAAGCGCACTTCTCTGTGGTGCACTGCCATTAAGAACAGAGCTGACATTGTTTGTGTCCAAGAGACTCACTTTTTAGACCAACATGCTCCCCTTTGTTCCCATAAGGAATACCCCTCGGTGTTCACGGCCTCCTGTTCTAAGAAACGTAAGGGAGTACTTTTGGCTATACACAAGGACTTGGATTTCAATTTAATCAACTCAGTTACAGACGCCAACGGCAGATACTTGATCATTGTCTGCTCCATAGATGGATTTACAGGGACTTTGGTCTCTCTATACGCTCCCAACGTTCACCAACTCCGGTTCCTGAACAGAACTATGACGAAAATCCGTTCGGTTCAAAAAGGTCCCTTGGTGCTGTGTGGTGACTTTAACCTTCCCCCAGACAGAACTGTGGACACTTCAGCTACAACCACCAGATGCCTACCGTCCTTGCAAGGTTTTATCCACAAACATGATCTATATGACGTCTGGAGGTGCCACCATCCCTCCGACAAGGAATTCTCTCACCACTCTGTGGTGCACAACACATATTCGCGTATTGATGTCATTTTGTCTGATTTGACTTTACTCCAAAGTGCAGTGGACTCAGAGATAGCCCCGATCACATGGTCCGATCACGCCCCAGTGAGTGTTGAACTCTCACTGTCACAAAAACCCACGTCGCCAAAACCCTGGAGAGCTAATGCTGCTCTGCTCAAAAGGCCGGACAATGTTAATTTTCTAAAAAACTCCCTAATCGAATTTTTTAAGACCAATCAGGGGTCGGTATCTGAGCAGTTGAATAAGTACCCCTCTGCTGAATGCCATAAGGCATTCAGCAGAGGGGTACTTATTCAACTGCAGCGCAAAACAAACAGGAAACGTTCCCAAATTGTAGATAAACTCACAAAAGACATCGCCGCTCTGGAGACCCAGAACAAGACCACTCCCTCCACAGACCTAAAAACCCGACTCTTGACGCTCAGGCGAGAACTCCGATCCCATCTCCTAGACACGTACGAACGTAATCTCCAAAGAGCCAAGGCCACGTACTACGCCACTAGCAACAAGGCTGGCAAGCTTCTGGCAGCCAAACTTAAAGGCCAACGTACCAAAAACTAGTTTATATATAAACCCCAGGCCAACCAGAAATACGCCTCACACTGAGTTTACTTGATTGGCAAATTTTCTCCAATAATAACCAATGGACAGCCATACTCAAGAGTTATCAATGAAGGCATTTACATCAGTATCTATGTTTAAGCCAAAGGGACTGAAGGTTTTGATCTTATAAATCCAGGACATTTCTAATTTTGAAAGTCCCCTCACAAATGGCTCCCCTGTCCAATGGGGAAAAAATCTATCAAATACCCATAAAGATAGTGTTGCGTGGGTCTTTATTGTGTTTCAAACGATAGTGGTTGGATACTGAGTGCTTCGTAAAGCCTTTTTTAATGTTTGCTATATGTTCGTTGCACCGAACAAAAAAGGCTCTCTTAGTCCTTCCTATGCACTGCAAGCCACAAGGGCATTGCAGCAAATAGACGACTCCCGTTGTGGAACATGAAATGAAAGGTTTTATGGGAAACGTAACTCCTGTACTAGTGGAGAAAATTTCTCTAGTGTTTCTCTGTCAAGGGCATTTTGAGGGAGCTAACACAGTGTGGGAAAGACAAGGGTCCCATGGAGTTAAAGAAATGTCCTATACGAAAAGGCTGTAATATTCTGTCTGGGGGAAACTCTGGGTTGTGAAAGAGGTGTGTGAGAGGTTTTAAGGCCGAGACAAGGTTTGCATTCTTGGAGAGGGAGTCATGGAGAGAAAAACAGTGCGACAGGGTAGGGGAAAGGATTGGGGGTCTGGATTTAGGGGAGCGCCAGGCTAGATAACCAAGTGTGTGGTGTGGAGTAGCTTGCCTTTCAATATGGACCCAATCAGGTTTAGAGCCTCGCCTATAGATAGAGGAAAATTGAGCTAGTTGGGCGGCTTGGTTATACCAGCGGAGGTTCGGTAGGATTAGATCTCCGTTTCTTTGTGAACGAAATAAAATTGTTTTAGCAAGTCTGTGTCCTTTAGGGCCCCATATGAATTTAATGATGGCGGTCTGAAGGTCGACCAAATGTGCGGACTTAACAGGGATGGGAAGGGAGCAGAACATGTAGAGGATTCGGGGAAGTAACGTAATTTTAATGGAGTGGATTCTACCCAACCAAGATAGTGAGTGAGATTCCCAGGGAGAGAGGTCAGCTTTTAGCTTCCTAAAGAGCGGGGGGTAATTTGCAGAATAGAGAGATCCTATGGATGGCGTTAAATTGGTGCCCAGGTACGGTATGGAGACCGAGTTCCAATTGAAGGGGAAGTTGGGTTGCAAAATGGCACGTTGGGCTTGATCGACTGAGATATTTATCGCCCAGGATTTGGCCATATTGACCACTAGGCCTGAAGCTTTACTGAAAGCTTCAAGTTGTTTAAAAATATTGGGGATGGATACCATAGGATTGGTCACAAAAAGTAAAAGGTCATCCGCAAACAGTGCTCATTTGTGTTCTGTGTCCCCACAACGGACCCCAGAAATATCAGGATTATGTCGCAAGGCTATTGCTAATCAATCAATCGCAATAGCGAATAACAACGGCGATAGAGGGCACCCTTGGCGACTGCCTCTAGCAATAGGGAAGGGTTCAGAGTAGCATCCATGAAGGCGCACTCGAGCATAAGGGAGCGAGTACAGAGATTGTAGTGTGCTCGTGAAGCGGGGACCGAATCCCCACCTCTCGAGCACCGCAGATATATATGGCCAAGATACCGTGTCAAAGGCTTTTTGGATATCAAGAGAGAGAAGGAGCCCACTCTGAGGGGGTCCTCCATCCCAAATAGAAATGATGTTGATCGCTCAATGGATTTGGTCCGTCCCTTGTCTGCCTGGGGTGAATCCAGACTGGTCCTTGTGGACATAGAGAGAGATGAAGGAGTTCAGTCTATTGGTGAGAAGTTTAGTGAGGATTTTAATGTCATTGTTAATGAGGGAGATAGGCCTATAATTGGAGACATCGCTGGGGTCTTCATTGGGCTTTGGAATAACGGTCAGCAGAGCCGCGTTAAGGTCTTTGTGCAGGGGCTCACCCGACTTAAGGGAATTGAAGAGTTTCCGAGAAGGTTTTATAGTACAGTGGC
Organism: Pelophylax lessonae; assembly: GCF_965119305.1. Classification (NCBI taxonomy): domain Eukaryota; kingdom Metazoa; phylum Chordata; class Amphibia; order Anura; family Ranidae; genus Pelophylax; species Pelophylax lessonae. The sequence continues at coordinate 237,879,266 of NC_138769.1, forward strand.
GAAAAACCATCCGGACCCAGAGCCAACGCCGTTTTCAGGTTTTTGATCACCGCTAGCTCTTCCGAGAGATCGGTTCCTCCAAGCTTTCTCTATGTTGAGCCGAGAGCTTGGGTAGAGGGATCGCATCCAGGAAATGTTCAAACCTTGGTAGGGGAGTCTGGGCTTTTTTCATACAATTTAGCAAAGAAGTCGTGGAAGGAGGCCATGGATTTTGGGATAAGACTCCGGAGGGTAATCCTATCCTAGGGAATACATGTGACCGGGGCTTGGGGGTCAATTTAGTGGCTAAGCGTGAACCGTTTTTGTCGCGTTCCGAATAGAAGCGAGCGTTAGTTCAACGTTTGTGCTTCTCTGCTGCTGTAGTGAGAGTCAAATTCAGTGCAACTCTGGCAACGTCTAGCTGTTGTAGGGAATCCGCCATGAGATTCGGTTTGAGCATCTTGTAAAGTAATTGGAAGGATTTTTCAAGTTTAATCGCATCAACTTGCCTTTCGCGTTTGAGCTTCGAGGCCAATTGAATGATTTTCCTACGGGTGACCACTTTATGAGCTGCCCAGAGGGAGACAGGGGAGATATCATCAACATCGTTTAACAAAAATAATTCCTTTATCCCATTATCAATCATGGTACAGTGTACCGGATTGGATAAGTGGGACTAGTTAAGTCTCCAGTAGGAGGGGTGGGATAGGGTGGGAGCGTATGAGAGGGGAAAGGGATACAATAGCGTGGTCTGAAAATAGTGTTTCAAGAATTCCGTATTTCAAAGTGTTGGGGATGAAAGAAGAGGGACAAAAATGTGGTCAATATGAGTAGGGATGATCGAACGGTTTAAGTCGACCATCGGTTAGACCCGAACATTGGGTGTTTCGAAATTCAGCCGAATTCCGAACTTTTTGCGGTAAAAGTTCGGAATTCGGGTCACCAGAACCGCCCAAAATGCTATTGGACAGGAAGTGGGCTTTAAGTGGGCTTTAAGCTTTAAAAGGCCGTGATTAGCCCAGAAATGTCAGTAAATGTCAGTAAAAGCCAATGAGGGGGCAGGAGTCTGCTAGGAACGTGATTGGAGTGACTACGGGGACCAGAGGCCAATCAGGAGTGAATACGCCCCCCAGGATATAACATAGCCCCGCCTAACCTCTAGCACTGTAATACAGAGGCTTTGGAAGAGAATGGAAGCATTTGTGTTTCTCCTGCTGTGTTAAACAACGTTTGCTGCATAGCCGATTGCTTGTAAAGCTCCAGATCAGCAGAAGAGCAGTCAGCTTACAGAAAGATTGTCAGTGTAGTTAGAAATACAACAATTGTGCTGTTTGAGTTAGAAAAAAAAAAAAATTAAAGGGACAGTGTCAGTTAAATCTTCTGCTGTATGGAGCTGTTCTTTTACTGTGAGGAAAGGGATATGCAGTGTAGTTAGGGTACTATATACCACTATAGTTAGATTCAATAATCTAGTTTTTGTAGGGATAGTTTTAAGTGTCAGGGTTCCGTCTAGTGAGCACGTTGCACTGTTGATATATCTACAGCAGGTATACGTGCTTGCTAGTCAGCAATTGTGCAAAATACATTTCAGCGATACTTAACGCTTACAACAAGAACAGCCGTTAAGTTGTCACTGAGGCTTTGGCAACTCTGCGCAGTGAAAATCACCTGCAAAACGCACACTGCTATGCGTTCCAAAGTTGTCACTAAATAAAGCCGAAGTGCATCTACATACATCTTTTGACTTCTTGTAAACATTTGGTAATAATAGCCCCATTGTGAAAATACACCCTTTAATTATATCCACATTTAAAGAGACAGCACCTTTTTCCAAAAAAACCTCTAATCTTGTTCCCAGTGCACTGCATTATGTCCCCATTATACACATTGGCTGTGCAGTTGATTGGGAGCAAGAAAAAGGCGCAGTTAAGCAAAAAAGTCATTTTTGAAGGTTTGGCATGCTATAATTCTGGTTCTGGACATGCTACAGAGCTGAAACTTCACAGGTACACTTTTTAGACCCCCCCCCCCCCCCCAGACACTAAATCCAAAGAAATCTCTTTTTTTTTTTCAATAATGTTTTCAATAATTGGCTCTCTATCAAAAATGACAATTTTTAAGAATTTTTTTTCCTGATTCATAGTCCCTGGGGCATGACCCAGAACCCTAGGGACTTTTTATGGGCATTTATTAGGTTTTAGGGCTTCAAAATGGTGTTTTTTGATTCCCAAAGTCCGGGTCACATTGATTTCAATGGGGTCTGGGAATCCGAAACGAACTTTCGGGAAATTCGGGTGTTCTGGTCGAACCAAACTTTTCAAAAGTTTGATCATCCCTAAATATGAGCATAGGTTAGGTGAGGGGCAGAGTAATGCATATAATCCCTAGAGGTAGGGTGGTGCTCTCTCCATATGTTGACAAGGCCCAAAGAAGAAATCGTTTTAGCAACCTTAATACTCTGCCTGGAGGACTGCCTAAAGGGGGAAGTCAGGGTACTAGAGTTATCGATGCTGCGGTCAAGCGCCAAATTAGAATCCCCACCCAAGATTAACGTGCCCACCGAATGTTGGGTGATAAGGGCAGCCAGAGCTTCAAAAAACTTAGCTTGTCCCATGTTGGAAGAGTAGTAGGATAAGAGGGTGAAAGACTGTCCGTCAATATCCCCAATTAAAAAAAATGTAAGGCCCATCCGGGTCCCGCACTATCTTGGTTGGGGAAAATTTAACCTTGCCAGAAAGGAAAGGAAAATAGCCACACCTAGATAATAATATACACGTAAACAAAATGAAGGAAAAAGGCATAACGTCTCCCACTGTCCCTTGCAGGGGTGGTAGAAGACCACCCGGAGATCCCGTGGGACCCTGGCACCACCAAAGGGACCCCCTCCAAACAGAGAAGGGGGGAGAGGGGGAGGGGAAGAACAAGTGAACTGTGAAAGGGACACCAGTAAAAATTAAAAAGGTAGAGGACTAAGTCCAAACTAAAGTCTATCAAAACCGGCAAATACTGGGAGCAGCTAACTAAAAATTGGGTTAGCGGTGAAAAGAGTGAATACCCCCAAAGGGGGGAAAAAAACAGGAAGTTCAAGGTGGCCTAGATTCCTTAGATCTCTTGTGTTGCTGCTTTTGCCACAGGGGGACCAGAGGGCTTGTAGGTGTAGTACGTTTGGAGGATGCCGACTATTGGGAAGAGGGGAGCGGTGCTTCCTGGCTGATAATGCCAAGTTGAAGGAGCAGTCTCTCACCATCAACAAGGGAGGAGAAGCTGTGGGTTTTCTGTTGAAAGGCAAAACTCAGACGGAAGGGGAAGGACCACCAGTATTTGATGTTTTTCTGTGTCAGAACCGAGAGAAAGGGGCTTGAGGGAACGCCTCCGCTGGATAGTAGCAGGTGAGATATCTGCGAACATTTGGACAGAGTGTCCCATTAAAGAAAGTTGAGGGGAAGACGGTGAGTGCTTCATAATGTCCTCTTTTACTGAGTAGTAGTGGGGCTTCACTTATACAATTATATCCCTGGGTAGGCCATCTTTGCGTGGGGGTTGCAAGGACCTGTGGGCTCGATTCAATTCGAGTCGGTGGGCTGGTATGTCAGGAATAAGGCCAGAGATAAAGGATTGTACTGCAGCTTTTACATCAGTGATGGATCCTGGGAGCCCTCGGATCCTAAATTTGTAGCACCGGGACCTGTTCTTTAGATCATCAATTTTAGATAGCGCCATTTCAAGTTGATCCTGAAAGTCCTGGATCCTAGCAATGTTCTGATTTGTTATGGCAATGGTGCGATCTGACTTTTGCTCAATAGCTTCAATGCGGGCCCCCAGGTTGTGCCAGTCACCCTGTATAGTGGAGGTAATTTGGGCAGCAGTATGAGATAAACCCCTGGCTAGCATCTTGGAGAACATAGCCATCATGCCTTGTAGGTTAGAGGGGCTATTGTGGGGCTGGGGGCATCCAGCTGTAGCCCAGTCGTGAGGTAGAGATAAAGAATAAGGCCAGAGATAAAGGATTGTACTGCAGCTTTTACATCAGTGATGGATCCTGGGAGCCCTCGGATCCTAAATTTGTAGCACCGGGACCTGTTCTTTAGATCATCAATTTTTGATAGCGCCATTTCAAGTTGATCCTGAAAGTCCTGGATCCTAGCAGTGTACTGATTTGTTTTGGCAATGGTGCGATCTGACTTTTGCTCAATAGCTTCAATGCGGGCCCCCAGGTTGTGCAAGTCACCTTGTATAGTGGAGGTAATTTGGGCAGCAGTATGAGATAAACCCCTGGCTAGCATCTTGGAGAACATAGCTATCATGCCTTGTAGGTTAGAGGGGCTATTGGGGGGCTGGGGGCATCCAGCTGTAGCCCAGTCGTGAGGCATGGGCTGGAGGTAACATCCTCCATAGGGAATAGCAGGAAGTCCTCCAGAGTGCGGCCTATGTAAGATTCAGTGGAGGCTGGTGAGTAGTGGGGGAGCAGGAGAGGTACTCACAGGGAGGCCAATGGGGTCCCGGGGTATCTGTGTGGCATCATTGGGGTCAGCAATGTCCTCTGCTTCAGTCCGCCCGCCGAGGAGGGGAAGCCGCCATCATGGCATAGGTAGGCCGCGTGAGGTCCGGGGTTAAGGACCGCAAAAGGTTCCTCCTGACTGCTGTGCCTGGCATAAAAGTGTGCCCGGGGGGTTCCGGAGGCGGGGGGCAGCGTGTGCCTTAATCGTGGCTTCAGGAGCACTTAGATGCCGGAGCTGGGCGGAGCTCTGAGGTTAAGCGTCCATGCAGAGCCGCCGCGCATGCACACCTCCTTCATCACCGGATTTTAAATAAGGAATGTAATGAATGCAGAAAGGTTTTTTTTTTTTTAAAAAAACCCTTATTAGCATGGTAAAAAGGGAGAGGGGGGCAGGAGAAGCAAAACATAAGTAGATTACAATAATGCTTTAACCGCTTCCGGACTGCCTGCCGCATATATACTGCGGCAGGGCGGCCCGGCTGCAAAAGGGCCTCACCAACCCCCCATCCTCAGGGGTTGGTTTACATGTGATTATTGCCCCCTTGTGTAATAGTATACTGTGTGCGTTTTCACTGTCACAACCATGCTGGTTTTATCATATATTACACTGTATGTGTTATTTCCATTTTTTGTGTAAAATAACATTTATATTTTTAATTATTTGAGATTGTGTACGACACCGGAGCCTTTAAAGTTCCACAGAGGGTTTTTTTATCTTTGTTCCTTTTCAAAATCATGCACATGTACGTGATTTCTTTAACAAAAATATGCAGCAGAATACATTTTGGACTAACTTGATGAAAAAATTAGATTTTTTTTTTATTGGGTATGTTTCATAGTAGAAAGTAAAAAATCTATATATATTTTTTTTCAAAATTGTGGATCAATATTCATTCGCTATTGTCACACAATGGGTGGGCTCAGGGCGCACTGCTCTGCGCCCCGCGGCCACCCTTTCCTGAAGCCTATTAGAGCCTCTGGCTCTAATCACATGCTTCAGAAGGAAAAAAAAAACCCCATTGAACTCCATGCGTCCGGCGCCCCGCATGTAGATTAGGGGGCCGGACGCATGGATGAGCAGGCTGCGCCCCTGCGCCCCCAACGCACCGGCCGCCACTGATTGGGACGCCTGCCTTTACATGCACATGAACTTTTATGGCATCACAGTCTTAGTCTGTAGGGTTCAATATTGAGTTTGCCCATCCTTTGCAGCTATAACAACTCTTCTGGGAAGGCTGTCCACAAGGTTTAGGAGGCTAATTCCTTTGAGGATGTTATTTTTAAGGAAACGCGTTAGGAGTGTCATGAGTGCCTATTTTTTCTGAATGTTTCTTACCATCTGACAAATTGTAAGTGTATTTCTTTATATCTTCCAATAAATTGCCCATACGGTATTATGCTATGGTGTCTTTTTGGTTTATCCCGCCATACTATCCCATGAGTGGGGACTCCTAGGCATTCCCGCGTGGACCGGTTTGGAGGATATCCATCAATATCTGTGATCCAGTGATGCTACTGGGGTTCCTACCATTCGGTACCAAGGTCATCTACACACACATCTACACACACAGCGTGTATGACCCATTTGCTGTACAGTATTTTGGGTCCATACCATCTGGTGAGCACATCCGTATTCCTTTGGTGTGGGATTTATCATTTGTTGCAGTTATTTCACATGTTTGATTCAACACCTTTTTCAAGTCACAATCTACACTTTATGGACAAATTGGACTTTGACTTTTTGAATTTTTTGCTTGTTTGTTCACGTTTTATTTTGTGCACATTTATTTACACATTTTAGCGCTGCACTATTTTTATAATGACAGGGGTATCTACTATCTCAACTGTAATAAAAATGGTAATAACAGTAATAATGGTAATAACAGTAATAACAGCAACCATGACAGTAACAGTAATAACGACATTGGCATTAGCGATAGAAGTAGAACAGCATTCATATCAACAGCTAGTTGACCAGAAATCCCAATATGTGCTAAATTTCTTCATGGACATGGTGTTTATTGCTAAGGACTTTTCAAATTGGTAATTCGTTTTCAGTAGGGATATTACCTCAAAACATATTCGGAGCAGTAGTGGTTCTACATTTGGGTAATATGAGTGTCCTAGTGGCTAATAAGACATGTATGATCCAGGGTCTATATTGTTGCAGAGTATTTCCTATACCTAGGTGACGTATTGCGAGTGCAGGATTAGGTTTTATGATACAGCCAGTGTGGGAATCCATGTAACTGAACACTTGTTTCCATAAGCTTGTGAGTGAATGGCATGACCACAACAGGTGGATAAGTGTGCCTGTGTTCAAACAGTTTCTCCAGCAAAACTGGGAGTGCGACGAGGAGAAGCCCGCTAAGCGATAAGGGGTATAATACCATCTGTTTGTTATTTTCAATGTCATCTCCCAATGGTTTGCACAGTGCGTGTGTTTATTTACTGCAAATAATGCCTGCTTCCATTGGTTGATGGAAAAAGTTTATTTGAGATCTCTGTCCCACTTGAACATGTTTGTGGATTTGAAGAATTCATTATCATCTAGTAGGATTTAGTAGTATTGTGAGAGTTTCTGAGGTACTAGTGTCAGTGTTGTGAATAAGTCCCACACTTTGCCATCAACTTATATGCTTTTCAGGGGATGTTGCAGCAGAAAGTGTGTGATTCTGAGGAGATGGTAAAAGAATGATTGCGGTATACTATGAGTACGCATGATATCACTAGGTGGGATCAGGGATCCTTCGTTATAGAAGCAGTCCAAGGTATGAATATTCCACTTACGCAGTAGGTGTGTTGGGATGTCTGGTATGTGTTTACTAAGGAGGGAAATTGGGAGGGGTGATGTAAAGAGGATATCACAGTCATTTAGTGGTACTGTGGACCGACGCCATACCCGGAGGGATGCTTGCATAGTGGGAGGCAGATTAGTTAGTTTCCATGCGATCCATTTATCGCTAGTGAGCAGTACCCGAAGATCTTTGAAAGGAGCTATATTGGATTCCAGATCCACCCAAAGAGGAGCTTCTGCATTAATAATCCAGTTACGCATTTGGGCTAGAATTGTTGCCCAGAAGTACGTAGGGATATCCGGCATAGCCGCACCACCAGATTGTCGTTTTTTTAGATAGGTTTTCATACTTTTGGATAGCTTAGCTGGGCTCGCTTCGGGGAAAGGTATGGGGAGAGCCTTAAACAGGTACAGAAGCTGCGGAAGGATAAACATTTTGTATGCTACCAACCTTCCACTCCATCGAGGTGTAATGTGCGCATAAGGGAGAGCTCCGCGTTCGTTTTACTTATGATTCTGGCAAAAAATTTGGGGGAGCATACCCATGTATTTCCAAAGCTGCTGCAGCTATGAACCAAAAGACATGTATATTAAAAAAGAATAGCGCGCAAATGCAAAAGAAATTACTACCAAATCTGAAGAGAGTCCATAAATAAAAATGGGGGTTTGGTCCCACCATATGGCCATATCGTGCTCAAGCCCACTACTGCGTCAAAGTACCCCATTATCAGTGGGTCCTACACTATCCATGAAAAAGAGATGAATCCAGCCCTTCTAACCCTTGGAGACAACACTCCTTGCTGGGAAAAATGTGCAAATGCACTACAGGGGACTCCTCCTATATCCATTTGATGGTGGACACTGATTGAGTACAGGTGTATGTTGGGGGTGGGGAGGGCTGCTCAACCTCGATAGTCTGGTCAGACCGAATACATAATAAACAGGCAAAAAATTTGGGGGAGCATACCAATGTATTTCCAAAGCTGCTGCAGCTATGAACCAAAAGACATGTATATTAAAAAAGAATAGCACGCAAATGCAAAAGAAATTACTACCAAATCTGAAGAGAGTCCATAAATAAAAATGGGGGTTTGGTCCCACCATATGGCCATATCGTGCTCAAGCCCACTACTGCGTCAAAGTACCCCATTATCAGTGGGTCCTACACTATCCATGAAAAAGAGATGAATCCAGCCCTTCTAACCCTTGGAGACAACACTCCTTGCTGGGAAAAATGTGCAAATGCACTACAGGGGACTCCTCCTATATCCATTTGATGGTGGACACTGATTGAGTACAGGTGTATGTGGGGGGTGGGGAGGGCTGCTCAACCTCGATAGTCTGGTCAGACCGAATACATAATAAACAGGCAAAAAATTTGGGGGAGCATACCCATGTATTTCCAAAGCTGCTGCAGCTATGAACCAAAAGACATGTATATTAAAAAAGAATAGCGCGCGAATGCAAAAGAAATTACTACCAAATCTGAAGAGAGTCCATAAATAAAAATGGGGGTTTGGTCCCACCATATGGCCATATCGTGCTCAAGCCCACTACTGCGTCAAAGTACCCCATTATCAGTGGGTCCTACACTATCCATGAAAAAGAGATGAATCCAGCCCTTCTAACCCTTGGAGACAACACTCCTTGCTGGGAAAAACGTGCAAATGCACTACAGGGGACTCCTCCTATATCCATTTGATGGTGGACACTGATTGAGTACAGGTGTATGTGGGGGGTGGGGAGGGCTGCTCAACCTCGATAGTCTGGTCAGACCGAATACATAATAAACAGGCAAAAAATTTGGGAGAGCATACCCATGTATTTCCAAAGCTGCTGCAGCTATGAACCAAAAGACATGTTTATTAAAAAAGAATAGCGCGCAAATGCAAAAGAAATTACTACCAAATCTGAAGAGAGTCCATAAATAAAAATGGGGGTTTGGTCCCACCATATGGCCATATCGTGCTCAAGCCCACTACTGCGTCAAAGTACCCCATTATCAGTGGGTCCTACACTATCCATGAAAAAGAGATGAATCCAGCCCTTCTAACCCTTGGAGGGTTTTGCCTGTTTATTATGTATTCGGTCTGACCAGACTATCGAGGTTGAGCAGCCCTCCCCACCCCCCACATACACCTGTACTCAATCAGTGTCCACCATCAAATGGATATAGGAGGAGTCCCCTGTAGTGCATTTGCACATTTTTCCCAGCAAGGAGTGTTGTCTCCAAGGGTTAGAAGGGCTGGATTCATCTCTTTTTCATGGATAGTGTAGGACCCACTGATAATGGGGTACTTTGACGCAGTAGTGGGCTTGAGCACGATATGGCCATATGGTGGGACCAAACCCCCATTTTTATTTATGGACTCTCTTCAGATTTGGTAGTAATTTCTTTTGCATTTGCGCGCTATTCTTTTTTAATATACATGTCTTTTGGTTCATAGCTGCAGCAGCTTTGGAAATACATGGGTATGCTCCCCCAAATTTTTTGCCTGTTTATTATGTATTCGGTCTGACCAGACTATCGAGGTTGAGCAGCCCTCCCCACCCCCCACATACACCTGTACTCAATCAGTGTCCACCATCAAATGGATATAGGAGGAGTCCCCTGTAGTGCATTTGCACATTTTTCCCAGCAAGGAGTGTTGTCTCCAAGGGTTAGAAGGGCTGGATTCATCTCTTTTTCATGGATAGTGTAGGACCCACTGATAATGGGGTACTTTGACGCAGTAGTGGGCTTGAGCACGATATGGCCATATGGTGGGACCAAACCCCCATTTTTATTTATGGACTCTCTTCAGATTTGGTAGTAATTTCTTTTGCATTTGCGCGCTATTCTTTTTTAATATACATGTCTTTTGGTTCATAGCTGCAGCAGCTTTGGAAATACATGGGTATGCTCCCCCAAATTTTTTGCCTGTTTATTATGTATTCGGTCTGACCAGACTATCGAGGTTGAGCAGCCCTCCCCACCCCCCACATACACCTGTACTCAATCAGTGTCCACCATCAAATGGATATAGGAGGAGTCCCCTGTAGTGCATTTGCACATTTTTCCCAGCAAGGAGTGTTGTCTCCAAGGGTTAGAAGGGCTGGATTCATCTCTTTTTCATGGATAGTGTAGGACCCACTGATAATGGGGTACTTTGACGCAGTAGTGGGCTTGAGCACGATATGGCCATATGGTGGGACCAAACCCCCATTTTTATTTATGGACTCTCTTCAGATTTGGTAGTAATTTCTTTTGCATTTGCGCGCTATTCTTTTTTAATATACTTATGATTCTACTTAAGTCGGTCGATAAGAGTTGGGAGGTATTTGCCGGTAAGTCTATATCTAAGTAGTGAATGCTTTCCGAGGACCAGGGAATCGATATGGAAGATTGAAGCTGAGATTGAATTTTGGGGCTAACTCCTAGATTTAGGACTGTGGATCTGGAGGCGTTCAGTTTGTAGTAAGAAATCTTGCTGAATGTTTGAAGGATGAGATAGGCGGCAGGAAGAGATGTGGATATATTTGTTAACATTAAGATTATGTCATCGGCAAATAAATGTATCTAATCTGTAATAATTCAGATGCTTGTCTGACTGCTCTAGGAGAAGAAGGCGAAGCTCTTGTCTAAGTTTCAATAAGGATAACGATAGTTGAGTGGTTGGATTGCTTTTGTTATCTGACACTAGCTTGTGAATGTTAGATAAGAGTGAAGATAGTTTTGTGTTCCGCAGTCTCCGAAGCTGTGCCTGCTGCTGGATGCACACCCCTCGTATGAAGGCCTTATGTGCACCCCACAGCACCCAGGGGTCGGAGACCGACGGCGTGTTAGATACAAATTCCTTCAGGCTTTTGGAGATGCGAGAGTGGCCGCCCGAATCCTGAAATGAACGAACATCATACCTCCACACTGAGGATTTCACAATCCGTGCAGACTCCTCAATGGTCAATTCCACTGCTGTGTGGTCTGACCAAGTAATGTCTTTGACCACTGAGGAGGACGCCTTACTCAATAGGAACATATCAGTAATAAACATATCTAATCGCGAATAGGAATGATGTCTAGAGGAAAAAAAGGAATAGTCCCTCTCTGTTGCGTGTTGGCATCTCCAAACATCATATAGTTTCTCAGAGTGTAAGAGATCTTCCAGCACCTGTTGTTGGCCCCGGGGGGATGCAGAAGAATCCAACTCGGGATCGTCAACGAGGTTAAAGTCCCCACACAATAGCAGATGCCCATTTTTAACTTGATATACTTGCTTGAGGAGTCTGCGGATGAACCGGAGTTGATGTGTTTTCGGGGAGTAAAGAGTCACCATTGTCATTGGTAGGTCGTTCATGTCACATGTGGCGATTATGAATATACCCTGGGGATCCAGGATTGTCCTATGTAGTTTGACTGCGAGCGAGTTCTTGAACGACGACAGGACCCCTCTCTTTTTCTCAGGGCTGGAGGCTAAAAGTACTTGAGAAAAGTCCTTGTGGGAGCACAATGGATGATTTCCTGTTTGGAAATGAGTCTCTTGGGCTTTGCTGGTCATCACTTCTTTCCATAAGGAGCGGCGCTTTGCCGGATGATTCAAGCCATTTGCATTTATTGATAGAAATGTAATAGTCATTTTGCAGTAGTGCCGTCAGTTTGCGATGCAGATGAGGTGTTGCTGTGCCATCAGATGCATAAAAGTGATGTAGCTGTTGCTGAAATATAATCATTCATTAGGTCCATGACCTGAGATCCTATGCCATGTACTAAATGTCCTTAAGAGTAGTGCCAATGCTAGTAGCTTTGAAGAGAAAATGAAAGGTGAAACAAAAACTTGGAACAAAATTAAGAAAGGGACCGCCACGGCGGTCCGCGAACAGAGACAGCCATTCAGGAGCAAGAGAAGGGCCAAGAGAAAGAGATACTTTCAGTGGCCATGAACACTTGATGGTAGGTCGGTAGTTAGAGATTAGGGCCCATGTTGTTAGTTGCAGGCTTCGGAGGTCTTTTGCGGGATACTACCTGCCAGTCTCCCTCTAGAGGCTGTAGAGGTGGAGAATTAGATGGGGCAGATTGTATCGGTGGCAAGATATTCCATTGTCGTAAAACGTTGATTCCTTCCTCCAGGGTCCTGATATGTACTATGGAGCCCCCATGGGTAATAGGGAGGGTCTCTGGGTACTTCCACTTATGGGGCACATTGTGGTTTCTCAATGCCTTGGTGATCATGGACAGGTTCCGCCTGGCTTGTAGTGTGTGCCTAGACAGGTCTGGGAGTAGCTGAAGTTTGCTGTAACCCTCTGGAAGATTTGCAGCCTGTCTGGACGCTAGCATAATTTGCTCGTGATAGAAATGCACCCACAGCAGGACATCCCTAGGTATGTCACCAGCTAGGAAAGTTGGTTTAGGCAGTTTATGTATCCGATCAATGAGCAATTCTGAATGAGGTATGGAGGGAACCAGGGCTTTGAGTAATGTGCTGACATGAGACTGAAGCTGTGATGGCAATACAGATTCTGGGATTCCTCTTATTTTTATATTATTTTGCCTGGAGCGGTCCTCCAGATCTGCCACCTTGGTTTTGAGCATATTCATTTCATTGGTTTGAAAGTTTACGGTGTCTATTATGTTGTTAAATGAGGATGCATGTGTTCCCATGGTGTGCTCAATGGTGTCAGCCCGGGTGCCCAGTGAGGATATTTCAGTTTTAATTTGCTGCATACATGCTAGCATGTCTGCTTGCATCGCGGTCCGCAAGGAATGCAACATTTCTTTTAGGACTATGTCCAATATCGGGTTGCCCCCCATAGGGAATGAGGTGAAAGGATCATTGACTTGAGATGATGAGAATGTGGCTGCATGTTGTGGGTGAGTGATCTCCACACCTGCTCCGAGGTGAGGACGTTGTGGGGATTCCCTCCTCGGCTTGTTTTTAGCCGGACTTCTGGAAAATGGAGAAGGAGGTGAGGGGGACCCCGACGATTGTCCACTGTCTGGGTTACCGATGATTCTATGCATCGATGGGGCGGATGGAAGTGGATGCAGCTTGTGGAGTGAGGCGTCTCTCTGCTTGTCCCGCTGTTGATTTCTGCCATCTTGCTGAAGACCGGGGCTCTGCGATATAAGGAAACCTGACAGCTTGTTCAACTGCTCGGTTTCCTTCTTGTGGCGGGTCATCATGACAGGTTCGGCTTACAGGGTTCTGTGGCATGAGTTGCGGGTCTCTGAAGGTCACTGGTGCCCTACGGTATGATCATGTCCAGGGTGGCTGTGCGGAGCTGGCTTAAAGTGCGGCCATCTTCCGTGCCGATAGCCACGCCCTCACACTTAAACTTTTGAGGTTGCAACCCCAGTGAAAACACTGGGTTAATAAAAAGCAAAGCCCCCGGAGAGTGGGAGGATTTGAGAGTAGTTTGCAAAAGGTGTACCATAAGCGCGGGGAGTGAAGAGTGTGAGGCATAACATTTCTTCGTATTGTTTCAGCAAGAACTACATCAGGGGGGTATATAGAATGATGGATACATGCCTGAGATTCAACGTTTATGCCGAACTGGATCTTTCATGCAAAAATAAAAATATTGATTTACCACTTCATGCAAAGATAGATACACATTATTTGCAAGACTTTTATTCTGCATACATTATATTCATAAAACATGTAGGTTGTTTTACAAAGAAGCCGGATATTGAAGTGAACTTGGACTGAAAAGTTATTGCTTTCTTTTTAAGAGGGACTTCACAGACAATTCAGCTAAACGTGATTTGATCATGCATAAAAGGATTATCTTACATTCATTAGTGAAATAGCCCCGTATTTCCTAAATGGAAAATCTTTTTAAAACTAAATATGTCTAATTAGAAGCATTGAAAGCATTACACATGCATTCTGTATTGCAATGCAAAAATAAATCTGCTATTTTCTAAACCACTGATTAAAATGTTATTTTCTATGTTCTCTTTGCCACTCTTCAGAAGGAACATTTTCTCATACTGTTCTTATCGCTTTGATTGGAAAGTGGACCTATCAAGCATTTGCTATGCTATTCATGTACTAAAAAGACACTGCAATTTTGAGCTGAATTATGATTTCTTTTTCAAATATTCATTTTATTCTACCTAGTAATGATGAATTTTATTCTACCTAGTAATGATGAATTTTAAGTTTAAAATGATACTTTAAATCAGGATTGCACAACCCTACAGTTGGTAATCTAATAGGGTCTCTAAAACAATTATTTGGAGCCCCATAATATTAGATACAGATTGTGTTGAGACATGTATCCTTTTGAGTAGTTTTCAGTATTGCGATAAAACTAAAAATAGTACTCCTAGAAAAGATGCATATTACCTGTGGCCAAGTATGTAAAAGGCTTTGTTTATACTTGTTGTACATGTTGGATATCCACCTAATTCAGTTGTGAATTTTTACTTGTTTATCACTTCAATTTACATTTTCATTAATATAAAAAGATGCTAATTTCCCTTAAAAGAAGCTCAGCATTAGCAGCTCTGAAAATTACTGGTGGGCAACTACATGGCAGATGAAGTTTAATGTTGAAAAATGTAAAGTAATGCACTTGGGTGCCAGAAACCAGAAAGCAAGCTACTCACTAGGGGGGGAAACTCTGGGTGAGTCTAGGATGGAAAAGGACCTGGGGGTACTGGTAGACAACAGGCTTGGCAGTGGCATGCAATGCCAAGTCGCTGCAAGCAAAGCCAACAGAATACTGGGATGCATAAAAAAGGAGATTCACTCCAGAAATAGAGATTATTCTCCCTCTCTACAAGACTCTGGTCCGGCCACATCTGGAGTATGCTGTCCAGTTCTGGGCACTGGTCCTCAGGAAGGATGTGCTGGAACTGGAGAGAGTCCAGAGAAGGGCAACAAAAATAATTAGGGGAATGGAGGGCATCGGCTATGAGGAAAGACTACAAGCACTGGACTTATTCTCTCTCGAGAAGAGACGATTGAGGGGGGATATGATATCAATGTACAAATACTGTACTGGCGACCCTAGCATAAGGAACAAACTATTCAGAGAAAGGGAATACATTAAGACACGTGGCCACTCACTAAAAGGCGGTTTAACCTTAAAATACGTAAGGGGTTCTTCACTGTAAGTGCAGTAAGGATGTGGAATTCTCTTCCACAAGCAGTCGTATCAGCAGGGAGCATCGATAGTTTCAAAAAACTTAGCTGGGCACCTTAAAGACCACAACTTACCCCAAAAGGCAATAAAGTATGTCGGGCAAAAATGTATTGCATAAAGTTCAGCAAGGGTGCAGAGATTTCAAGCCTGCAAGTATAAAGGTCTGCTAGACATCACTCTGGATAGAGATGATGTAAATAAGAGATAAGCCCATATAGAAGAAAAGTCACTTGATACTATAGAAGTATGCAGATATCCCAGTTCTATGAGGGCATAAGCAGAACTTTATGCAATACATTTTTGCCCAGCATACTTTATTGCCTTTTGGGGTAAGTTTTGAGTGAGTGTCTGCAAATTCTCTGTCATATGCCATTTTAGACTACTCTGGCATCATCCATGCCAGCATATTACTATACCTGCATAATTAGAATCTATGGGGTCTCTTTCACAGATAAATACACTCTTCTATTTTCTCCAACAACTCTTAATATGCTGGACCCCTCTGGTTCCTTTTTGATGTTTAGACATGGAAACCTGCTTTCCCTCGGTTTTGATGACTCTTTGTTATATGAGGTGAATATTTTACCTTCAAACTTAAATACTACAAGATCTTCTGAATATTCCATGGGTAGCTCTTAACCACTAACTATATACTACTGTGTTTATACTAACCACATATTGTCCAAACATATTGTAACGCTCCTGCGTTTTTGTATATAGGCTGGATTTGCAGCTGCAAAATCTCCACTCAGTAGTCATGCAGAGATATGTTGAATACCAGATCCAACTCTCCAGGACTCATCACCGTGGGCCAGTCAGCTTCAACATACAGATATATACACACTCAATGAGATGTTCCTGGAGTGATAGGATGTATATGATAGTATGAAGGTGATGTGCTGAAGGGACAGGTGTGAACAGTGACAAGGATGGTAAGCACTTGATAGGTTTGTACAGGAGAGTTCAAGATGGTATTTAGGAATGCAGATAGGTTAGTATCGAGTATGTTAGTAGGTGGTGAGGACAGCAGATGACAAATACAGGATAGACTAACCCAGTGCAAGGATAGATAGTAGTAGACAGGAGAGCTAGCAATCTGTGCAGCAGTGCAGATGATAGATGGTAATAGTCTCAAGAGCTAGAAATCTATATGATAGTGCAGATGATAGGATAGTATGGATAGGT
Source organism: Pelophylax lessonae (assembly GCF_965119305.1). Taxonomy (NCBI): domain Eukaryota; kingdom Metazoa; phylum Chordata; class Amphibia; order Anura; family Ranidae; genus Pelophylax; species Pelophylax lessonae. Next base: position 237,895,852 of record NC_138769.1, read on the forward strand.
AGTAACAGTCCTTAATGCAAATAGTAGTAGTGTAAGTTATGGAGGTTTCCCCTGCGGGGTACTTATCACTATAGTATAGCAGTAGAAGGTCCGGTGATGAGGAAGTGATCCGGTAGCGAGATACAGGGATCAGTAGCGAGGTTCGGTTCTGAGGAAGTGATCCTGGTAGAGAGATACAGGGATCGTAGCGAGGTTCCACAGCGAGACACGCTTGTAAGCATATGAGCTTCAAGGCAGGTTGAACGAACATGTGAGTGAGAACGCCGGCGGTTGAAATAGCCGCTCTGCGGCGCTCAGTGATGACAGCATCGGTATTAAAGGTGTATGCGCACCTACCAAAAGAGAATGGTGGGACGCATACATGAATGGAAAGTGGAATAAAGGGTACCAGAGGTACCAGAACATTACAGTACCCCCCCCCTTAAGGCCGGCTCCTGAAGGCCTCTAGAGCTGGTTTTTCTGGGTATTTCGCATGAAAATTGCGAATCAGTCAAGGGGCATGTATATCAGAGGTATCCAGCCAGGTATCGTCTTGAGGTCCATAGTTCTTCCATCGTACTAGATATTGGAGTCTTCTTCTGTGGATACGAGAATCCAGAATCTCCTTTATCTCAAATTCTTCTCCGCCTTCAACTTGTACAGGAGGTGGAGGTGGGATGGTAGGTCTTATTCCTTTTTTAGGAACATGTGGCTTCAATAGCGACACATGGAAGATAGGATGGATCTTGAGATCTGCTGGTAAGGTGAGCTGTACTGCAGCTTTTCCGATTAGTTTCCTGATTGGGAAGGGTCCCAAGAATAAAGGCCCAAGCTTTTTGCTAGGGATCTTCAATCGTAATTTTTTTGTTGATAGCCAAACGAGGTCCCCAATAGCATACTGAGGAGAAGGTCTTCTACAAAGGTCATAGTACCTTTTTTGTTGACTATGAGCGTGTGATATGGTAGTATTGAGTAAACCCAAAGAGTCTTTTATTTGGGTGAGGTAATCTGAAGCTACTGGGTTACTCGATGGCAGGATGCGTGGTGGAAGAAGAGTGGGATGAAACCCATAGTTCAAGTAGAACGGACTTTGCTTCGTAGTACTGTGGGTTGCATTGTTGTAAGCGAATTCCGCTAGAGGAAGGAGATCCACCCAATCATCCTGCAGGTATGATGTGTAGCAGCGTAGATATTGCTCAATGCACTGGTTGACTCTTTCAGTCTGTCCGTTGGTCTGAGGATGGTAGGGAGAAGTGAGCTTTTGCTCAATGCGTAAAATTTGACAAAGTGCTTGCCAAAATTTAGAAATAAATTGTGAACCACGGTCGGACAAAAGAGTCTTTGGAATTCCATGCAACTTGAACACGTTTCATCAGTAGTTCCGCTGTTTGTTTGGATGAAGGTAGTCTACGGATAGCGATGAAATGTGCCATCTTTGTCAAGTGGTCCACTGACACTAGGATGGTATTAAATCCTTTGGAAGGTGGTAGTTCTACTATGAAATCCAAAGAAACAACTTCCCATGGAACCTGGGGTATTGGTAAACTACAAAGCAGTCCAGATGGTTTTGTAGTGTCAATTTTGGACCTTGCACAGATGTCACATGAAGCAACAAATTTTTGTACAGACATCTTCATATCAGGCCACCAAAATTGTCTGGTGAGCAAATTAAAGGTTTTCGTCATACCCATATGTCCTGCCATGGGCACATCATGCGATAACTCCAAGATCTTGGTGCGCATGGTAGGGGGTATATAAAGTTTGTCATTGTAATAAAGGAAGCCTTCTGCATCAGTACTTAGTTGTGGTGGAGGTGAATCCATTCCTATACTATGCAAAATCTCTTCCTTCAAGGATCGGACAACACCAATAATACGTTCATAAGGTATTATGGGAATGGAAGGGATTTCGGCGCAGTTATCTTCGGTTAGTCGTGATAGCGCATCCGCTTTTTTATTTTTATCTGCAGGCGTATAGGTCACTAAGAAATTAAATCTTAAAAAGAATAATGACCATCATACCTGCCGATGGGAAAGAGTCTTGTTAGTCTGGAGGTATTGAAGGTTTTTATGATCTGTATATATGAGTATTGGTAACTGGGTACCTTCGAGCAGATGTCACCAATTCTCCAGTGCCAATTTTATGGCAAGCAACTCCTTTTCACCCACTGGGTAATTCACCTCTGGGCTGCTTAGTGATTTTGAAAAGAAGGCAACTGGGTGGAGTGATGAAGTGTTTGTTGGTCGTTGGGAGAGAACTGCTCCTACTGCCATATTTGACGCATCTACCTCTAGAATATATTGGAGGGATGGGTCTGGATGGCGTAGTATGGGAGCAGAAGTGAAGCTTGATTTTAACAAGCAGAAGGCTTGATTTGCCTCTTCTGACCATTTGAATGTTTTTTTTATACTTGTCAGTTGTGTGAGAGGTCTCACAATGGCGGAAAAGTTCTTGATGAACTTCCTATAGAAGTTCGAGAATCCTAGGAATCGCTGTAGGGCCTTACGAGTTGTTGGTATAGGCCAGTCTAGGATACAGGATATCTTACTCATATCCATCTTAATTCCAGTTTTGGATATGAAATATCCTAGAAATAATATTTCTTCTTTATGAAATAGGCATTTTTTTAATTTCACGTATAGACTGTGTGAGAGCCGTGTGGACAGCACAAGTCTTACATGTTTTATGTGTTCAGGCATAGATCGAGAATAGATAAGTATATCGTCTAGGTATACTACGACACAGACATCAAGTAAATCTCTAAAGATGTCGTTTATGAACCTCTGGAAAGCAGCGGGAGCATTACATAGCCCGAATGGCATCACAAGGTATTCGAATAGTCCGTATCTGGTTCTGAATGCTGTTTTCCACTCATCCCCGTCACGGATTCGGATTAGGTTGTATGCCCCTTTCAGGTCTAATTTGGTGAAATAAGTAGCCCCACGCACTTGTTCGATAAGTTCAGGGATAAGCGGTAAAGGATAGCGATCCTTTATCGTAATCTTGTTTAATTGTCTATAATCGATAATAGGTCTAAGACTGGAATCCTTATTGCAGACAAAGAAAAGTCCTGCAGCAGTGGAAGAAGTAGAGGGTCTAATGAACCCTTTTGTCAAATTCTCATCCAAGTATTCCTTGAGATGAGAAAGTTCATCCTGTGAAAGGGGATAAACATGACCGAAAGGCAATTTGCTGTTAGGGAGTAAATCGATCGTGCAATCGTAGTCCCTATGGGGAGGCAACGCTTGAGCATTTTTCTCAAGGAACACTTCGGACAGATCCTGATAGCATAGTGGTGCAATTTCATCTGACACCACAGACAGAATCTTCCCATAAGATGGGAGGTTACACGTATTCTCACAATGAGGGAAAACCAAAGTCCGTTTTTTCCAATCTATGATTGGTTGGTGTGTGTGTAACCAGGGAAGTCCCAAAATAATAGGAAAATGGGGTGAGGATAGTATATCAAAAGTGATGGTCTCCACATGTGACTCGTTGGTAGTGGCAAGGAGTGCCTGTGTCTGGTTGGTAATTGGACCAGAAGACAGTGGAATACCATTAATGAAACTAACAGAAACAGGCTTAGATTTTGAAATAATAGGTATTTTATTTAAGGTAACAAAGCGTGTATCAATATAGTTTCCACAAGATCCAGTGTCGACCATAGCCTTGGTGGTGATCCTAGTTTGGTCCCACTGCAATATCAAATGAACAAAAAGATAGGGGTTAGAAAAGGAAGTTGTTAATCCTCCCAGCAAGACCTGTGAACACTCACCCTCCTTTCTGCGAACAAGGGGACAGGTGCTTATCAAATGATCCGGGGATGCGCAATACATGCAGAGATTTCTGGATGTTCTTTTAGCTCGTTCAGTAGTCGTTAAAGGTGGGCGTATGGTTCCTACATCCATTGGAGTAGGGTCAACGGGCGAAATCCGAGAAGGACTAGACAATGGCATTCCCATCTTTTCAGCCCTTCTTTCTCGCAGTCGATGTTGATACTAAGTTGTATCAAGGCTTCCAAGGTGCCAGGTAAATCCGCTCGGGCAAGCTCGTCTTTAATAGCTTCCGATAACCTGAGTCTGAATTGAGTTCGCAAAGATGTGTCATTCCACCCTGAGTCAAGGGTCCATCTTTTGAACTCAGATACAAAGTCTTCTACAGGTCTCCTTCCTTGTTTCAAGGCCCTCAACTGCATATCAGCAGTACTCTGCCTATTGGGATCATCGTATAAGCTGGTGAGTTCTGCTAAGAATAAAGAATAGGTGTTGAGAATCTGATCATTTTTCTCAAAGAGAGAGTCTGCCCAGGCCCGTGGATCACTCGTCAGGTATGAAATAACGGTACAGACTTTTATTTGATCAGTGGGATATGTACGAGGCTTTAACAAAAAAAGCAATTGACATGCGTTTTTGAATTCCCGAAATTTTTTTCGGTCGCCTCTAAATACCAGAGGAGGGTTTATTTTAGGTTCAGGAGGCTGAACAGCAGTAAGCCGTGAGAGCTGGGTTACCTGCTGTGTTAGAGTCTGATTCTTTTCTTGCACGTCAGTCAGAGCAAGTATTAACGCTTTTACTTGTTGTGTTAATTGTGTCACTTGAGTGGGTAATTCTGCTGAATCCATTTTTTAGGTTTGTTCAATCTGTAATGCTCCTGCGTTTTTATTATAGGCTGGATTTACAGCTGCAAAATCTCCACTCAGTAGTCATGCAGAGGTATGTTGAATACCAGATCCAACTCTCCAGGACTCATCACCGTGGGCCTGTCAGCTTCAACATACAGATATATACACACTCAATGAGATGTTCCTGGAGTGATAGGATGTATATGATAGTATGAAGGTGATGTGCTGAAGGGACAGGTGTGAACAGTGACAAGGATGGTAAGCACTTGATAGGTTTGTACAGGAGAGTTCAAGATGGTATTTAGGAATGCAGATAGGTTAGTATCGAGTATGTTAGTAGGTGGTGAGGACAGCAGATGACAAATACAGGATAGACTAACCCAGTGCAAGGATAGATAGTAGTAGACAGGAGAGCTAGCAATCTGTGCAGCAGTGCAGATGATAGATGGTAATAGTCTCAAGAGCTAGCAATCTATATGATAGTGCAGATGATAGGATAGTATGGATAGGTAGTAACAGTCCTTAATGCAAATAGTAGTAGTGTAAGTTATGGAGGTTTCCCCTGCGGGGTACTTATCACTATAGTATAGCAGTAGAAGGTCCGGTGATGAGGAAGTGATCCGGTAGCGAGATACAGGGATCAGTAGCGAGGTTCGGTTCTGAGGAAGTGATCCTGGTAGAGAGATACAGGGATCGTAGCGAGGTTCCACAGTGAGACACGCTTGTAAGCATATGAGCTTCAAGGCAGGTTAAACGAACATGTGAGTGAGAACGCCGGCGGTTGAAATAGCAGCTCTGCGGCGCTCAGTGATGACAGCATCGGTCTTAAAGGTGTATGCGCACCTACCAAAAGAGAATGGTGGGACGCATACATGAATGGAAAGTGGAATAAAGGGTACCAGAGGTACCAGAACATTACACATATACACATGCCCGGATTGCCACCCTCCCCTTATCCCGTACTGTGAATTCTAGGTAATTATTATGCCCCTTATAATGTACCGTATTGTTTGTCATTTAGTGCAGACTGTAATTGGTCTATACTTATACCATTTTATGATTCAGTATTCTATATGGGTGTGTGAGGACCCTACTCCCCACACTTGCCATGAGCCATATACATCTTTGTCCTGTTTAAAGAGGTTGGTCCATTTGAATATTACTTATCATTTTTGTACATTGCTGCCCTTTGAAATTATGTCTTTTTAATGTTATTCAGTGTCACTAATTGCTGTTATGTGTTTTTTCTTTATGAAGAATATTTCTACCAGTCTGTGGTCCTGATGAAGCTCGCCGTGAAAAGTGTTGATCTTTAATCAGACAAATCTTCAGCCGAGTAACTTTGTATCATATATGTACTGTACCTTGATATAATGGCTCTATCCCATTTTTGAGTACTACTTATTCAAATTGATGGTTTTTCCCTCGGTCTTAGCTACACTTGTTTTGTCTCTTTTATAATAATCAATAAAATATTTATTTTTAATATTTGGCTTAGTGTCTATCTTATGATGTGCCCTTAAAGTCCACATTTCAGGTCTGCATTGCCAGACCTCTCTTTTTTGTTTTTTTATGGTGTGGGGTTGTTTTTCAGGGGTTGAGCTTGGCCCCTTAGTTCCAGTGAAAGGAACACTTAAGGCATCAGCATACCAAGACATTTTGGAAAATGTCATGCTCCCAACTTTGTGGGAACAGTTTGGGGTTACCCCTACTTGTTCCAACATTACTGCGCACCAGTGCACAAAGGGAGGTCCATAAAGACATGGATGAGCAAATTTGGGGTGGAGGAACTTGACTGGCCTGCACAGACCTCAACCTGATAGAACACCTTTGGGATGAATTAGAATGGAGACTGCAATCCAGGCCTTCTCTCCAACATCATTGCCTGACCTCACAAATGCCCTTCTGGAAGAATAGTCAAACATTACCATAGACACTCGCAGCACATCGGTCCTCGGAGGTTCAGAGATTGCTTACTGTCTGACGCTGGAAGCTCGCACTGCTTAAGTGCTGAAATTTGTACATGTTTTTTTTTTTATATTGGGTTGAATAAAGCATTTGAAACAGAGAGCACTAGATCCCTTCTTCTATTTATTTTATGCTGAGTTCCTGGCGTACTTGGAAGGTCAGCTGAAGCAGAAGGAGCGGGGTGACCAGGCTGTGTATCCATAACATCTCTAAGCGTGTATGACTCCTTTGAGTCTATCCCTAAGGTGAGCTGCTAATCATGCACCAATCACCGGGAGCACCTGAGTGAAGCATGGAGCACTTTTTGCACCGTTAGATCACAGATGAAGATATACCTCTTTATTTAATGTTTTTGCCCACCTATTATAAAAGTTTTGCACTATTGGGACTTTATTTATCACTTGTTTTATAGCACTCGGATTGCTGAATGTTTTTATTTATATAAGCACTAGACATTAAGCCCGTTAAATTAACGGGCGCTAGAACATATGTGGTCAAACATTTGTAAAAACAGACTTGTTCCAGTTAAGCGAGAACCTCTGTCAGCTCTGCATCCCTGTTGCCCTAGCAACGTCGGGGACTGAGCAGCTCTCGCTTATCTCGTTCTTTTTTTCTAACATTGCGAGAGCCGCATGACGTAGTCAGCTCTGCGCATAGCGTCCCTGTTGCCCTAGCAACATTGGGGACACTCGCAGAGCTGACCAAGCGTGACATCGGTCGCCCGCTGCCACTTGTAATGGCTGCTGCCGCTTAGCAGTAAGTCCACGCTAGCGCACAACCTCCGCTTCAACAGTTTCGCCCGGTAATATAATATAATATATATAATTATTTTTTTTAATTAATTTCTTATTTTTTATTATTTACTTTTTATGATTATTATTCTTCCCGCCGAAAAATCCATCTGATGGACTGCGCAAGCGTAATAATGACGTCAACCCCAGCTGAGCGGAGCAGTCAGCTGGAGTGACGTCATTTACCGCGCATGCGCAGTCCGTCGGATGCACTATCCGACAGAAGGCATTATCTGACATGACACCGGCGCTGGGTGGGCGTGTACAGGAGCGGATCCCTGCCCACCTTTCAGCATCTTATTCAGGATTGGCTGGCATTCCGATCCAGCTGGGGAAGGAGAAGTACTTCACCTCGGTGGCGGAGAAGAGCGCGGCTCCGGAGGAAAAGGCCTGTCGCATGATGCCTCTGTCATGTCGGATAATGCCTTTGAGGCATCATCCGACAGGCCTCTTCCTCTGGAGCCGCGCTCTTCTCCACCACCAAGGTGAAGTACTTCTCCTTCCCCAGCTGGATCGGAACGCCAGCCAATTCTGAGGAGGAAGTGAAGTGGGCGGATGGATGCATCATCCACTAATCTGTCTGTTTATATAGCTGCCCATCCATCCATCCACTGCATCTGCCCAGGGTTGGATTTATGTTTCTCATAAGCCCCAAGTCACTCAAATAAGCTGCTTTCTCCCCCCTTCTCTTTCATGCAGCCAGTTAGGTTGGGTAGCCCCAATAGATCAACAATACAATCAGAGATTTTCTGTAATTGGAGGTTTCAGTGACCATTTTGGGGAAATATTAATCTTAGTGGCATGCAGTGCTCATCCCATAACATGGTGAATGGCAAATGAGGGAATTTTGTATGGACTCTTCTAGCAGGAAACCATTTAGGCTGTAGGTTTGACAGGGGTAGTGTCCATAATTCTTCCTGTTTTTCCCTAAATCAAAGCAACATGGTAATGCATGGATGATGGAAGAAATGTAAGGATTTAAGGTTTGTATCCTGTTCTTCAAAAATAATAAGACTTAAGTACAGTTTTACCAAGCAGCCATCTTTACTTTTAAGCTAGTATGCCTGCCATTACTTGGACGCCCACAGAACTTAAGGTACAGTGATGTGATGTAGTTTCAGGACTGGGACGCTCCACAACAGTTCATGTACTGTGTCAGATGGCTTCAAGATGCATAAAAGTTTCAAAGTAGGTACAGTATGCAGGAGCGCATAGGACCAGTGACTGTCTGAATACCAAGTGTGATTGTGTAGTACAGAGGCTTGGCTGGCGTTCCGATCCAGCTGAGGAAGGAGAAGTACTTCACCTTGATGGCGGAGAAGTGGCCTGTCGGATGATGCCTCTGTCATGTCAGATAATGCCTTCGAGGCATCATCCGACAGGCCTCTTCCTCCGGAGCCGCGCTCTTCTCCGCCACCGAGGTGAAGTACTTCTCCTTCCCCAGCCAGCCAATCCTGAGGAGGAAGTGAAGTGGGCGGGGATCCGCTCCTGTGTATCACGCCCACCCAGCGCCGGCCAGCCGCCCGAAGTCTCTCTGCGTCCCAATGGCTGTCCTGGGGCACATGCACAGTAGCGCGTTTCCACGGACACAGGGAAAGCGGACACAGAAACACATGGCTTTTATTAATATAGATTGGTTTGCTTTTATATTTATGATTTTTATATGCATACTTATTTATCATTTTGATTAATTCACTTGGCGCAGCAATATTTCTTACCTATTTACTCACTGGTGTTTTGTGTTTAACACTGATTGTTGGTGGCCTAGTGTGTGTATTTACCAAGTTATATTACACTTCTTGTAAATGGTTTGCGCTGATTATATCACCATTATTATATTACCATAGACACACTCCTAAACCTTTTGGACATCCTTCCCAGAAGAGTTGAAGCTGTTTTGGCTGCAAACGGTGGGCCAACTCAATATTGAACCCTACAGATTAGACTAGGATGTCAATAAAGTTCATGTGCATGTAAAGTCAGGTGTCCCAGTACTTTTGATAATATAGTGTAGCTGCAGAGGGTGGGCCGACTCAGTATTGAACCCTACGGACTAAAACTGGAATGCCATTAAAGTTCACGTGTGTGTAAAGGCAGCTGTCCCAATACTTTTGGTAATATAGTGTATGCAGGAGTGATTTGCTAGTGAATTTGAGGGATGACATTGTTAACAGGGCAAGGAAGGAGGTGGAATCCTTACAGCTGGAGCTTTTAAGGGAAGAAACAAATGGTAACTTAATAGTGGATGTATGCTACAGGTCCCCTAACCTGAAGGATGAAGAAAATACTAATTTCCTCTCACAGTTAGAAATGGCAATGGAAATATAATGGGGGGCTTCCATTATCCAGATATTGACTAGACGGGTGGAACTGCTCACTCATCTAAGGCTTACCATTCCTTGAATGTTTTTCAGGGCAGTTTCATGTGTCTATTGGTGGATACCCCAACAAGAAAAAATACTCTGCTAGACCTACTAATTACAAAAACACAGATCTGATTGCAGATATAAAAGTAAGGGATAATTTAGGAAACAGCAATCACAGAGTAATTACATTCAACGTAAATCATAGGAAAAGAAGACACAAGATTAGGTCAAGAACATCACATTTCAAAAGAGCCAATTTTACTAAACTGCGTTCCACACCTCATGACATTAAACGGGATCACCTTTTAGAAGCAAAGAACACCAATGGACAACAAATTAAATTGAACTAAAGTTAAACATGGGTGGTTATTGTTTAGTGTAAAAAGGCATATTGATGAGCAAACACTGTCCTTTATATATAATAAAGTATAAGGCCGAACGTACTTCTACAGGAATATAACCTCCCATCTTCCACTGCATACTCTTACACACAAATTCAAACCTTCCTATCTAAGCCCCCAGTTCCTACTATTCAACTGCATAACCAAGCACAGGAATTCTATGCTGTCCCAGGAGAAGGGAAAAAAGGCATATCCCTCTTCTATAATATTATGCAGAACAAAATGTTGTTTGAAAAAACTCCCCCAATGCTGAAATGGGAAACTGACCTGGGTAAACAATTCACCTCCCAACAATGGCTACAAGCTTTCATAGCGATACACAAAGCCTCCCATTGCACCAACCACTGGGACCTCTCACAAAAAGTGGTGGCTAGATGGTATAATACTCGACCCAACTAGCTACATTTATTCCCACCTGCAAAGAGACTGTGGACAGTCGGCTAACCTTTATCATGTTTTATGGTCCTGCATAAGCCTCACCAGTTACTGGCGTAAAATATTTCAAATTATAGCAGACAAATAAAGGGTATAAACATTATTACAATAGTGGTGCCCTTTTTGATCTTTTTCATATATGAGAAGAGAGAAATGCCTAATCAAAGGAGTGTCGGTGTTACCCTTGTCCTGATTGCCAAAGTGGGATATCTATGCGCAGATGGCCTTTTCCATGAGAATGGAAGGCAAATAGCTAGGGTGAGTTGCTGGGCTGAGGGGCATGCAGCACGGAGGTGGTGGATCTCTCTGGTGTCTCTTTAATCAGCACACAACGGGATTTCATCTGGTCATCCTATTATCACTATTCTTTAATGATCTGTGAACACTGCACTAGTGGAAGAGAACATCAATAGTACTAAACTATTGGAAGGGGTGAAATGGGACCCTAACCAAGAAAATGAAAACAGTATTAGTAGTAACCAGCGTGGATTTATGAAAGATTGTTCTTGCCAGTAGACATGCGCAATTTGTTTTGCTCTGAATACAAATTCAGACACATTTTTGGTTATTCAGAGATTTAGTATCCAAATCTGCGAATGAAATAGTAAGGAATAGTAACAAATTTTATTGAAATCCGTTAAAATGTGTTACATTTATTCATTTTCTAATGAATTCCAAATTTTCAGAAAGATTAGACTTCGGATCGGTCAAAAAAATGATTGACCAATTAAAATTCTGTGCAAAGAAATCGCTTGTTGTTAAGCAGCAGGCCAAGAACAGGTCCATTTTTTTTTTTAAGGGTAACAAACCCTTTAAGTATACCATTCAGTTCTGGTCATCAGTCATCAAGAAGGATGGGCTGGACCTAGAGAGAGTCCAAAGCTAATAAGTGGACGGAAGGACCTCCGTTATGCGGAACGACTACAAACATTAGACTTATTCTTCCTGAGAGAGATGCTTAAGTGGAGATTTGATTGCAATATAAACATATCTAAATGGTGCTTCTAGCATAGGAAGAAAACTATTCAGTCTCAGGTTGCTTAGGAAGGCAATATTGGCACTGAGTGAAGTTGGACAAGAAGCAATGTAAATTGGCTTAAATGTAAATTAAAAAAAACAAAAAACAGGTTTATACTTAACTGTTCTGTGTAAAAAAATTGCGCAGAGTGACCCCGAATCTCCTCTTATCAGGTGCCCCGGCAACGCTCCTGCCTCATCCCCTCCACCTCATCACTAGCTTTGATTGACAGCAGAGGGAGAAAACAAGAAGAGCTGAAGATGGGAACAGCACTGGATTGAATTAGGGCTCAGGTAAGTAAAGTGGAGGGGGTGAAGGGTGATATTAATACCTAAACATTTTTTGCCTTAATTTAAGGAATGGATTAAGGTGAAAAATGTTTAGGCTTTATAACCACTTTAATATTAAACTGCATAAGGGGTTCTTTACATTTAGAGTGATAAGGATGTGGAACTTCCTTCCACGGTTGGTGTCAGTGGGGAGTGTCGATAATCTCAAAAAACATAGATTGGGTCTTAGAACGCATTATATATTATTATTGCTGCCAAGGATGCAAGGCATACATCAGAACAGAAATGTTTCCAGCTAGCCAGGTTTGTAAGCTTTACATGCTTTGCTTTTCCTTATAAGCTCATGGTTTTTTAATCGATCATGAGCTTATAACATACCTCCCAACCATCCTGAATTTGCCAGGACCATCCCGCAATTTGATGTTCTAGAGCAGAACCCAGTGCACTAACAAGTATTTGAGGGGTGTATAGGGGACCACACACAGTGATCCAGTCTCTATATTGCAATCGGCATCTACCCGACTGTGATGTTTCCTGTACACAGATATGAGGAGGAGCCAGGGAGAAAGCACACCAATTTGCCTGTGACACACTGATCAGAGGTCTGCAGTGGGTTAAAGGGATACTTGCATGGGAGGGGGGAAACAGTGACTGTGAAGAGAGGGGGGTAGGTAACAAGGGTGTAAGAGGATATGTTCTGGAGGGGCATTTTGAGAGGGGAGAGATCTTGTGCTGGAGGGAAACTGGATTTGAAATCCCCCACCCCACTATCTAGCACAAGTCCTCTCCCCTCACAAAGCTCCCCATAGTATGTATCTGACTTCCTCAGCACAAGTCTGCTCCCCTCCCAAAGCACAACCTCAGTACTTATCTGACCCCCCAGCACAAGTCCCCTCTGAAAACACTCCCCGTAAAAGTCTGCTTTCATCCCAAGCAACCCTATGTATCGATCCCCCCTCAGCACAAGTTCCCTCCCCTCTCAAAGTGCCCCCCAACCACATATTCCCTCTCATCCCACCTTCTAGCACAAGTCCTCTCCCCTCCCAAAGTCCCCCCTAGTATGTATCTGACCCCACAGCACAAGTCAACTCCCCTCCAAAAGTGCTCCCCGACCCCAAATCTGCCCCCTCCACTTTTAGCATAAGCTCTCTCTCCTCCTGAAACATCCCTCAGTACATACCTGACTCCCCAGCACAAGTTTTCTCCCCCCCCCAAAGCATCCCCAATACCCATCTGAACCCCCCAGCACAAGAAAGCTCCCCTCCCAAAGTGCCCCCCAGTATGTATCTGGCCCCCCAGCATACATTTGTTGCCCTCCCAAAGCACCCAGTACATATCTGACCCCTCCATAAAACCTTCCTAAAGTGCCCCCAGTGCATATCTGACCACCCAAAACAATTCTACGCCCCTCCCAAAGCACCCCTGAGTATGGATCTGACCCCCCAGCACAAGTCCACTCTCTTCCCAAAGTGCCCCTCCAAGCACATATCTGCCCCCACCCTACCTTCTAACACAAGTCCTTTCCTCTCCCAAAGCATTCTCCCAAAGTGTTTCCTAGCACATATCCACCCACACTCCACCTTCTAGCACAAGTCCTTTCCCCTCCCAATGCACCCTCCCAGTACATATCTGACCCCCACCCCAGCACAATTCCCACCCCCTCCCAAAGCACTACCCAGTACGTATCTGACCATACAGCCTAAGTTCACTCCCCTCCAATAGTGCCCCCCAAAGCACATAGCCGTACCCCCACCTCCTAGAACCAGTCCTCTTCCCTCTTAAAGCACCCGCCAGTACGTACCTGACTCCCCTTCTCTGGCTCATCTTCTAGCGCAAGTCCTCTTGCCTCCCAAAGCCCCCCCCCCAGTGCATATCTGACCCTCTAATCCTGCCCTCTTGCACAAGTCCTCTCCCCTTCCAAAGCTGCCCACAATATATACAGTATCTGTCCCCCACTCTACCCTACATTCTAGTGTGACTCCCCATCACATATGCAAAGCCTGGGTTTTATTTACCTATGCTTCCTAAGCCCCTCCCACTGTAAAGTTTGGCCACAGTGCACTAAGCCTCTACCTCCCTCAAATGTCACTCATTCTCCAGTTTGAAAGTATGAAGTTTTATAACGAAAAGGTCCCCTAGACTGCTGATTTATTCAATACCTGTTGTCAGTGGCTGACAGGTTGCCAATCACAGCCATTTATTCAGAAATCTAAGCCCTCTGCTGCTACCTCAAGCTGTGTGTCTTTAATCTGCTGTGCTCTATGTTCCCTGCACAACCTGATGCCTGCCCTCCAATCCTTGCAGCACTCCCAGTGGATTGTAGAGAGAACATGGAGCGGGACATATTGAGCCACAGATAGCAGAAGGATCCAGTGACACGCAGCGGTGCAGGTCAGATTTCATGATGGTAAGTGGGGAAAAGGGTGGTAAACATTTTTCCTATGATTACTGAATGCTTCCTTTCCTGAATGAACACAGTGAGTGATAAGTATTTTGTAGTAGTTGTGTTTTTCCATAACTGAACCAACAGTAAACAATGATTTATATGCTTACCAGAGGTTCAATGTGTGAATTGTTGTCGTGAATGGAGGACTGCGGAAGAAAAGGCTACTGAGAACTCTATGTCATTTTTCTATTTCTGTATCTGTATCTCTTTCTGTATCTGAAAATGGAAATATCAGCAGTCTGTTTCAGACCCGGTACTTGTTTTGTTTACATTCTGCTGACAGAGGGAATCCCGTTAACAGCAGATGAGTCCTGAATGTTAAGGGCACGGCTCTTCTTGACCTCCCTGGCGGTCTGATTATAACCAAATTTCTGTGCTAAAAGCGGTACATTCTTTTGCATGGAAATCTGTTGTTTTACATTTTAAAACTCACCTTCCCCTGCGATCCCCCGCTGTCCTCCCTCTGTGTGCTCGGCCGATGTTGGCACCTGTCTTCCGGTTCCCTTCCCTGCGATCGTTGCGACGCAGGGGGGTGGAACCGGCGGCAATTTAAAAAATGTAAATACACCAAATTACATGATACAAAGCTGTGATCCTAATGGATTACACTGTATTATCCCATTTCACCACAGGATTTCACCTGAAAGAGAAAGAAAAGAGACATTAGAATCGTCGCTGTCATCACTTTCCTTACCTGATGACGAATTTTCCCACGAATCGCTATCGCTCAGTTCTTTAAGTAACTCCGTTTCGCTGTTGCTGTTTTCCAGTTCCTCTAAAAGCGCTTTTGCACAAAAAGAATGCTTTTTGGACACCATGGTCGTTCAAAATTTTCCAGGCACAAAGCACTGGAAAAGCGCAGGCAGGACACTGGAAAAGTCACCAGGTGCAATTCTGTGCTGAAATGGCCTGATACAGTGTAATCCATTAGGATCACAGCTTTGTATCATGTCATTTGTGTATTTACACTTTTGAATTTGCCGCCAGTTCCAGCCCCCTGCATCGCAACGCTCACAGGGAAGGGATTTGGAAGGCAAGTACCGGCAATCAGCGGTGCACAGAGCGGGGAGAGAGTGTGAGGATGCCGGGGAGGAGGGCAGGGGATCACAGGGAAGGTGAGTAACATTCTGGGGTAATCCCGAGTGTGGCTCAGGGTTACCGCTTTTGGTACTGAAAGTTAACCCCAAGCCACACTCGGGAATACCGCCAGGGAGGTTACCACATAACGGCCGCCTACCGCAGTTTTACTGCAGCAGGCAGCCGCTCCTGGGCAAAGCGACATTATACTACGTTGCTTGCTCAGGAGACTCTAGGGGGTGAGCGCGCACCACCGGCGGCATGCTCCCACCCCTGCTCGTTAGCTGGGGAGCCATTGCGCGCCACTCGTGATCTCCTGCAGCTGAGAGGAGGACAGACGGCTGATGAAAACACAGCCGTCTGTCATTCTCCCTGAACTGATCACAAAAACAATGTGATCCTGCTATATAGGATTGCATGCCTCTGTGATTACTTCAGAAGCTACGCCTCCTGACAGTTATTATCATGCCCCTAGGGACACATTTAACCCCTTGATCACACATAATGTTAACCCCTTCCCTGCCAGTATCATTTTTACAGTAACAGTGCATATTTTTAGCACTGATTACTGTAGTAATGTCACTGATACCCCCAAAAGTGTTGAAAATGTCAGTTAGGGGTCCGATCTGTCCGCCGCAATGTCGCAGTCCCGCAAAAAAAAAAAAAAACGCAGATCGCCGCCATTACTAGTAAAAAAAAAAAGAAACAATAAAAATGACATAAATCCTTCCCGTAGTTAGTAAACGCAATAACTTTTGCGCAAACAAATCAAAATACGCTTATTGCTATTTTTTACCGAAAATATGTAGCAGAGAACATGTTTGATTTTTACATTTTTTTTTTTTTTTGAGAATTTCATATAAAAGAATGTGACAAATATTGTAATGTTTTCAAAATGGTCGCTATTTTTTTGTTTATAGTGCAAAAAATAAAAATCACACAGGTGATCAAATACAACCAAAAGAAAGGTCTATATGTGGGGGAAAAAAGGACCTCAATTTCGTTTGGGTACAGCGTTGCACGACCGCGCAATTGTCCGTTAAAATAATGCAGTGCTGAATCGCAAAATAGGGCCTGGTCATTAAGCAGCCAAATCCTCTGGGGCTAAAGTGGTTACAAAAAAAACTAATTAAACGAAACGCACGCCAAAGATACAAAAGCAAATAGGCCTATTAACAAATCCACCCGAAAACAAATTCTTCAATAAAAAAATGTATCCAAAAACTAAACAAAACAACATTTTCAGGCGTGAACATGTCTACTTATTTTGAATGTAGTGTTATCGAATATGAATAGATTTTGATTCTAGCAGTTTCAAAAACACCAGACCAGGAAATGTATTGATTTAAATGATTCCTGAAATGTTCTAATGACTATTTATGATAGGGCTTCATTAGGAGTTTCTGAATTTTAAGGATCTGGCTTAAACTGGCTCTAAAAGCTGAAGGTTTTTTACCTCCATGTATTCTATTTATGTGCCTTAGCAGCAGCTGAAACTGTTGATAGGGGAAGAAAGGAATGCCAGCAAGTAGCACAGCGGGGATGGATGCTGGGGGATTAGTGGTGGTGGGGGGGCCTTTGTGGGGGGATTGCCATCAGCTGATCAGAGGTATTGGTTTGTTCTGAACAGTTCTGCTATAAGTTCTTAGTCACTGAAGTGACCATGAGTTTATAGCAGAAGGAGGAATGTCAGGTTCATACAGTGTATAGACTGGAAGCAGTGCTGTGGGTCCGTATGCAGTACGGACCTGGCAACAAAAGGGTTTATGCTATCTAGGACAGCCAATTAACCATTTAAGATCATGCTCACTGGCATGCTGATTGGATCCTAAACAGGATTTATGACACTGCTAGAAAAGGTATGACCTTCTGCTAACTTAGTTTAATAGTATTTAGAATGCCCTGCTTTGTGTCTGAAACTGAATTGTACATTTTGGTGAAATGAGGGTGGCACTGTGTTCTGTAAGAATTCCCATTCTACCCACTCGGTTTGAGGTTCTTTAGATGTCATTATATTCATAGTGCAGTTAAAAGGGAGCTGGCTTAATGCCTTTTCATTTGTCAGTGTCCAAACCTCTTGCAGGTAGCAGAATAACTGACATGTTTAAGAATTGCTATATTCTTGACTATAGGAAAAAGATTTTACGATATTTACAAAGATATTATTTTACTTCTTCCCAAGGTTGAATACCTGTTGCTTTATCTGTTAACAAGGTGGTCAGATATATTTTTAGAGGTAGATTGTGAAGAAGAAAGGCCCCATAAGTTCAACTTACTCTGTAATAATTAGGCTAAGAACAAGGCAGGCAATAATAGTTGTAACCACCATGGAAAATTATGCCATTAACTTATTACTGTTTTCTTGTACACAAGGCAAAAGCATTTGAAGGAGTTACCCTCCTGTGTCTTCTTGACCTCTCATAAGAACAACAAATATAATCCACTGTCATTAATGAATGGTCAGCCAGGTAATTATGCTCATTAAATTATATGAACAAACAGTACAGTGTCTAAACCATTTTTTTCTGTAATTACAGGACCACTCAGCCTTTGTTCCTGGAAGACTGGCCAAGGATATAAAGTGAGCAAAAGCTGGAAGTTAAACAGAAGGAAATGGACATTTCTGAGGTCCTACAATTTAATCAAGGGCTGCATCTAAAGCAATTATCTACTCAATGTGGCCTGCTTTGCTTTTACACACATATTTAATTTGTAAATATTGCTTTAACATTTTACTGGTTATGGGAATTGAAATGGAAGAGCACTTAAGCTTTTGCTTTCTGAAGCATATGACATCATCCCTTTAATAACGAATGTCCAGACAGTGTGGGTACCACAGTGTTTTGAATTATATCTATTGTATGATGCATCACTTGTAAACGTTTTTAGAACATGTTAAACTTTAAAAAACCTTCCACTAAGGACATTTTTTTTTCAACTGTCACATAATATCAGAAAAATTAAAAAAAAAAAAAAAAAAAAACTGTAGCTCTATCAGTTTAAGAATGCTTACAAATTTGCCAGATGCATCAATGCCATCAGCAAACCTCAACCCATGAAAACATAACTGGTAACAATTGTACAGATATACAAAGCAAATATATATGACACGGGAGGAAAAGCCTCAGTTGGAGCAGGCTAAAATAAGCTAATAGTGTAGACTTGACGGGAGTAGCAACGTCAAAATCTGGGAAAAGAAGGGGGCCTGCTCAACAGAGGGCACTATCAGAAATTTTTGGCTAATAAAAATAAATAAATAAACAAATAAAATTAGAACTGCCATTTGATGTCACACCTTGGAAAACTTCTAATAACACCCCTGGGTCGTACTGGGGGACCGTAAATAGGATCTGTCTAAGCCAGTATTCCCAATGGAGAGTGCATGGCCCCGGAATGTCCAGAGAAGATATACTTAGATATGAAAAAAAAAGGAGAGGCCATAGTGCTAAGAACAAGGAGATCAGCCTAGAAAGGAGAAGAAAGAGAGAATAAAGAAGGCTTAGGTGCATCAGGGAGGGTGAAGTGGAAGAGAGGAAGTTAGGAAGGAAGGGGGAGCCCCTAGTGAGGGCCAATGCCGCTGCAAGATAGACCTCAAATTCGTAGCAGGGGGGAGGGCACAATTCAGCTATCATGTAAGCAGAAAAGAGGCATCTAAATCAGGAGGTAGATAATGGGAAACCCAGGGTCTCCACAACTTTTCATAGGATGGCACTCTGTCCAGTATGACTGCCTTTGTCTTGGTGTGGACCATTGCTCTAGTAAATCTGTGTTTCATCGCTAGGATGCATAATGAGGGAGATTTCCATGCTTTTGCGATGGTCTGTTTAGCTGCTGTGATGATGAAAAGTAAGAGCTTAAATTGGCGATAGGTCAGGTCCATGGGTTTGTGATTCAGGAGCACCACAGTCGGATCAGGTGTCAGAGAAATAATGAAGAGTGTCAATAGTATTACAAATACTTCAGACCAGAAGGTGCATACAACGGGGCAGTACCATCAGATATAGACATGGGAGCCCAACTCATTGTACCCTCAAAAGCATTGTGGAGTGTATTGAGGGAGAAATTTGGATATCGTGGCAGAAACCAGATACCATCTGTGAGCACCTTAGAGTCACCTTAGAGTTGCCTGCCAAATAAGGGTCCAGTCAACTGGACCAATGGTTAGGTTAAGATCTCTTTCCCATTTACTAACCTAGGTCAGGAGTGTGGACAAAGAGTGAGACAACAGATGCATGTAAAAGGTCCGAAATAAGCCCGTGTCTATGGGGGTCGGATTTGCAAGTGTGTTCGAAGGTTGTGAGGTTTGGAGTGGTGGAATCAGGTGGTGGGCATTGGGCAAAAAAGTTTTTAATTTGTAAGTATCTAAAGAGTCCCGATGAAGGAAGAACACATGACTCACAGAGCATTGGGAAGTGTTTGAAGGATCTAGCTGAAAAAAACATGATGAGTAGACCGTGCTGAGAAAGAGGATAGAGAGGACAAAGCTGGGTAAAAGGAGGAGTTTCACATGAAGGAGAGGAGAGGATTATGAGGGGATGGAAAACCAAAGTGGAATTAGGGCCTATCCCATATGTTAAGACTATATTTAGTAATGGGGTTAGAGACGGACCTATGTTGTAGTGATGCGAGCCACAATAAATTTGCAGTGGAAAGGGGGTAGCAGTCCACTGATTCCAGTGCCACCCACAGTGGGGTTTCTTGAGTGGCATAGTATTTGGGCAGCTGCACTAATTTCGCAGCATAATAATATTTGGAAAAAGTTGGGTACGTCAAGTCCTCCCCTGATCCTAGAAGTATAAAAGTGTTCAAATGAATTGAAGTACCCTATGCTGTAAGATTCGCAAGTAATAAGATGGGACCTGTATAGACAAATCTCGAAAGAGATAAAGAATTTTAGAAAGGATAGACATCTTGACCACAATTATTCTCCCCATCCATGCTAGGGTTAGAGAACACCACTTTGACTATTTGTTAACATTCTTTAGCTGAGAAGATAAAACTAAAATACACACTGGCAACCTAACACAGGCCTAATCAGAAGCTCAATGTTAGTCTATGGTCAAACCAAGTGTAAATTAATCTGCATCCATTTACATCTGATTACTGTCCAGATCTGAAAAAAAAAAGAGGAAAGGTTTGAATCCTTTTCCATATTTTCAGACCTAAACCTAGTGGATCTAAGGTAGTCTGATGTGAACTGAAGCCCATTTACACTCAATCTCACCTCCTTAATTTAACGTAGTCCTGGAAAGCCCTGGTTTTTAAATGTATCCAAAAACTGAATGAGCATGGACGATACAAAAGTGACATCCATTGCATTCTGAACCAATTCAACAGGTAATCTTGGATTCCCTGATGATCAGATTGGATGGCGCCCATGTCAAAATATTTTAACTGCACATGTTTATACCAACTCAGCTGGTCAAACTGATGAAACAACAGATCTAAGGGTTTAATAGTTTGCAATATACTTTGGTTGTTGAATTTATAAAGCATGCAAAAAGTTTGCAATGCTCAAAAGAATGACATATTGTTTGTGTATTTTCAGATGCTTATAATATGTGCAACCATCTAGATAGTGACTATACAATTAGAATATGAATTCAGATTACCTAGATGGCATCCGCCCCATGTTACAAATTATATAACAGACCATGAGGGTTAAAAAAGGGGAGAAGGGTGGGACTTTTTGATAATGCCACAGAGATTAACAATTTACACAAAAGATTATAAAATTTACAAATGTATTGACATAGCAAGTTAAAAGAGTTCCCAACAGATGGAATATACAAACAAAACCAAACCCATGGGATATTTAGGATGGCATGAACTGTAAATTGCTGACACACATCAAGTAAAACACAATCTTAAAGGTTATCGTCCAGAACTTTGACGTGTTTCGACTGGTTCAGTCTCCTTCAGGGAATTGGTGAACGTTGAGTGCAAACTGGGTTTTCTAGAATTATAACAAATAGTCATACAATATGCATCTAAAAAGAAAAGAGAGAAAAGGAAAACAGGAAAAACATGAAACGATATTTGAAAAAATGAAGAAAAAATGGTATGAAACCAAAAGAAACTGCGCAAATGAATAATCAAGTGATAAGGCTAATTAACCACATAAGTGTTAGTGAACATAAATAAATAAACTCATTGAATTGATAGGAATTGCTTCCACACTGTGAGCTGCAAACAATGAGCTATATATGCTGTGACAATTATAAATAGTGAATATATTGCGCTCAACACATAGGTGTTAATCAATAAAGTGCTAGTGCAAATAAATAAATAAATAAATGTAGGAGTACAAAAGTCTCTAAAATGCTCGATATCAATATAAAAGTCCAATGATCAGCAGCAACAATTCTTGATAAAAGCATAGACTTGATAGGAGTGATTAAAAAGCCTCCACCTCCAAACTTTCACCCAGTGCTCTTACAAGGTACTTCTTACCAGAAGTATATGACCCCTTGATTATAGGGGGTCACACAGACATATTGATCCAAATAATATACCGATCCTCCACTTCAAATTCCCTCACCAACTGGGATAGACATTCAGACCAGGTACAGGATCTCAGTGCGGGACATATAGGGAAGAAAAAAAAGCTCTCATGGTGCAGTAAGTCGATACTACCAAACTTTTATTAAAAGGTAATGCACTTACTACAATTCCAAGATAAATCGCTTTGTACAATCATAGGTATTCACGGTAGCTGGATGAATGAACACCGCTTCACGCCAGTGTTCCACCAACCCAGAAGTCTACGGTCTCAGGTTCCCGACGCACGTTTCGTTAGCCCCTGCTGACGTCATCAGGGGATCATGATGAGCAAGGTGCTGCTCACGTGGAAACAATCCTATGCGCTGAGTGTTTATAAATATGGGAAAGTGGGAAAGTCCCCATCATGTGACTGGATAGGGCCGATCCCAAACTCTTCTTTTGGCGCCAAAGGGATCTAACCAACTGAGTGAATTGAAAGAAAAGATGCCTCTTGGCAATTGTCACTAAACAGAGACAGCTGTCTCCTATTGTCCCCTGCTGTCTCTGAGCAAGCGGAAGTGCATCACTGCCAGAAGGGTGGTGACATCAAACCCAGAACCTGAAATTCCCGCCATCGCCATTTTGGAAAAGGGCAGCTAGCATCAGAGACAGCGCCGACATGGTAAGTGGATTGGGCCACAGGAGTGTTGGGGAGGAAAGTATACTAAAAAAAAGCATGACCTTCTCCACCTCAAATGAACAGAGGGGGCTACACAGCCCTGGCGCTCAGCGCACTGCACAACCACAGGGCCAAAAGGTGTGCACACTGGGGTGTGTACACAGGCATGGCAACATCCTGAATAGGAATTGAGCCCCAGCATTTACAAAGAATTTTACAATTATTTTTTTTTCTTTTTTTTTTTTTTTAGTTTTGGATAAAATGGTTTAGAGAAAATAAGGAAAAAGTGTACCAGGGAAACTAACTACAATAATAAGCTGACACAGGTTCTAGCGCTTGCATATCAATTTGAGGAATTTTTAATTCCGATCATTTCCTTTCCCATGGACAATCTTTTTACCAGACAGGAAGTTAATTCAGAGCCAAAGGCAAACATACTTACATTAGATCCAATTGAAATGATACCCGTGGGGTCCTTGCAAGCGCTAGCATCTTTCCCTGGCTTCTTCCGGGTATCAGTTTTCTGCCATCTTAATTGGCCAGTGTAGGTGATGTCACTCGCAGGCAGGAGTGCAGTCATTCCAACACATATGCAGTGTACCAGAATGTAAAATAAGCTGAACTCAGTGTGCATTCTACAGGGGAATGCAAACAGGCAGGTAAGTGTGAAGGCAGTTTGCCTACTGTGTATATTCAGCTAGCACCGGACTGCCCAGGTTGGTGGAAAGAGTAATGTTCTGATGCCTCTTCCCCGGTATGTTTATGGGCTTTTGCTGAGGTCCAGCCCCTGTCCCATGATCTATAAAAGTCCAGATCCTAGGGGGGGGGGCTACAGGGAACATTTTGGGAAATACATGGGGAACTTATGCTGAAGACTCACTGGGACCTATGGTCAACTTGGGAACGCTGATCTGCCAGAAGAAACCTGGACATGGACTTCTCTGTTAGAGCACCACCAAGTTTGGACTATTTTCTAACAGACTTCACCCGTACAGGTAACCTCGGGCAGCCACAGCTAGGTTTAGTTAGGGAGGGAACATTACCGCATGTTATACATATTCTGCCAAAATCTCAGTAAAGTTGTTTCCACTGCTCACAGCCTAGTCTGGAGTTACTCAAGGGGTGCATGTGGGGTTCCTAGTATCTCTCCAAGGAACAAAGGTCTGTTATCACATTATGGGGTATGTGTGACATCACTACAAAAAAAGGTTAACCTGCAAAACTAAAAAGAAGGAAATTTGCTATGGGTAACCGTAAGGAAAAGCAGCAACCAGTCATTGGCATGGTACCGGGATAGGTGACAGGTTTTCTGCTGAGGGGTTCATTATCTGGCTCCCTTCTTAGCTGTCCATCTCCATTGGTCACTGGGAATGGACTAGCGTTAAGGAGTTCTATACCTGGTCACTTGGTACTGAAAGAGAAGGGCTAAGTGAGAACAGGTATAAGGTCCATGCTATGGGCTCTGCATGTCCCTTCTAATGCAACACATACACCTGGACAAGTGTTTAGGACAAGGGACAACATCTTCTAGGAACTCTGCATTCATCGCTACACACAGGGGCTTATCTCTAAGTTGTGGGAATGCCTTAATGTTTGATTCTTAACATGGTTGTGGCCCCATCAGAGAATGAATTGCAAAAGAACTGGCAAATCTGCCAAACCTCTGCATGGCCAAGCTAACTTGCACAGATATGAGCACAGACAGTGCTTTGGTGCACACATCTGGGCATGTGTTATTATTGGATTACCCGTTACCGACTCGGCTTGCCTTTGGTCTGTCTTGTCTCCATCCCTGGTTTTGACCCCTGGATTGTTTACTCACTCTACTGACTCTGCTGCTGCCTTATTAACTGTGAATGACCTTGGCTTGCTTTTCTGACTCTGCTTCTATCTGATCACCTGTGCATGACCCCGGCTTATTACTGATCTTGCTTCTGGTTAACCCTCCATGCATGACTACTGGCCTGGCTCCTGACCCTGCTTCCTGTTTCGCCCTGCTGTCAAGCATAGCCTGGTACTTTTGAGGGACACCTGCTCTGCAGCTCTTCCTGATACTCCAGCCGTCATCTGGTGAACATTATCATTCAGGCAACTACATCTGGCAACCTGAGCTTCTTTGGGCCTAGCATCTCCTGTTATCACCTTCAGGGGTGCTCTGCACTCAGCCAAAATGGGAGCCCTCTTAGCTTTCCGGTCTCCAACTAGGTACGTGATACCCCCGCCTGGTCCTGGGTATTGGTGAGCATGCTTTTGGGGAGGGTGTTACCCCTGTGCTAATATGAGTGACCCACGTTCACCACCTGGCATAGTTTAACCACTGTGAAACTGCCCAAATTGCCATATTATCAAGATCCTGTGATGTACGTGATATAGTACTATCCTGCTGATTTTATATAATTGTATGTAACTGTGTTATACAAAAATGCAATTATTATGAAAAATGACAATTTTGGTATCTAGTTCTAGTCTAGATAGAAAAAGAACTGGGCACAGCATAAACCACATGGCACGCCATTGCTAACAATAGTCCAATTAGAATGTGTTCCATTAATCATAATCCTTTGTTTTTTAACTAGTTCTTTACCCATGTACAAACAATTTTCCCTAATCCTTGCATTCTCAACTTCTTTATCAGACTATTATAAGGAATAGTTTTGAATTGAAGTTCAGCAAAATGCAATTACATTCCTTCAAAAGCTTTACCAACATCTGGAGTCTAACTTAGCTCTTTATAAAAGCTGATCATGTTACTTAGACATTAAAGGCTCCTCATGGGTATACAATAACTTCAAAATAAATATTAGTGTACTATGAGTTTCTACAACCCTTATGATGTTATTAACCACTTCCTTTCTTGGCCAATTCTGACACTTCTCTCCTACAAATTACTTAGAACCCCTAAAAATTATATACACACATATATATATATATATATATATATATATATTTATAAATATATATATATATATATATATATTTATAAATATGTGTATATATATATATATATATATATATATATATATATATATATATATATATATATATATATATATATATATATACACATATATATATATATATATATATATATAACATTTTTTTTAGAGGAGGCCATATAGAGTGAAATAATGGGTGTTGCAATTTTTTATGTCACACGGTATTTGCACAGTGTTTTTTCAAACGCAATTTTTTGGGAAAAAATACACTTTAAATAATTTTATTGCACACAAATACAATATAATACTTATTTTTGATAAGGTGACGTTATGCCGAGTGAATAACTAACATGTCACGCTTGTGTCTTCCAGTGGGATGGCAGCAAAATAATGTACTTAATCTCTTCACGCCGACGGAACACAAATATGCAGCCACGGCTTAAGGGGGTTGTACCAGGTTGATGCCTGCAGCTAGAGGCATCAACCCAGTACCGTTATTTAGAGCTGACAGTCAGCTTTCTTGTAATGATAATGTGGCTTAGCAGCCACTCGGTTGTCATCACAAGGAGTGGGAGAAGACATCCCCCTCCCCCCACCTTGCGCAGCTTGCCTGGGTCTCCCGTCCCACCAGGAGACCCGAGCGACCAGCTGGCGCATTGACTGGTTGGCCCGAAGACCCAAACAATGCTGGATTTGGCTTTGATCATGTCTCCGATGTAAAAAAAATCAGAAGCAATGTCATGGCATCACTTCAGGGTACTAGAGCCTTAAAGGCACCAGATTTAAAAAAATAATTGCAATATTGAATGCAGCAAAACTTGGCGTTTTGAATGCTTTTAAGTGCAGAGGATGGGTTTGGGGTCTTTTAGACCCCAGATCCCTCCATAAAGAGTACCTGTCACTGCCTATTACTGTCACAAGGGATGTTTACATTCCTTGTGACAGCAATAAAATAAATAAAGACCGCAATAAAAGAAATACCATGTGACATAAAATATTGCAATGATCGACATTTAATTTTCTACGTTCTCTGCAAAAAAATTATATATATGTCAGAAAAAGGATTAGGCTCCAAGGGGTTACAATTTTAGACCTAAACAGTTTAGAGATACACAGGATGTCGGGTACAAAAACTATTGGCCTCTCTCTGACATTTCCAACAATACCTCACCTGATGCAGTCACCATTTACATATGCGTGTGGGAATAATATATACGTTCACCTTTGTGCGTAAGCACGGGGGAATGGAGGGTCTTTAATTATTTTTTTTTTAATTGTTTCTTTTACCCAATACTTTTTTTACACAGTCTTTATTTTTTATTTTTTATTTTTTTTGTATTAACTTTATTGCAATCACAAGGAATAAGCAACATCCCTTGTGACACCATGAACCATGACAGGTCCACTTTATCTCTCCTCCAGTGCAGCTGATCAGACATAGATCAGTCTGATCTGCTGCTTTCCTGGCTGCTAATGGCCAGGTAAACAGAGAGACAGAACCAGAAGTGAAGACATACTCATCACTTCCTGTTTCTGTGATCACAGAGTGCGAGGAAGAACATCAGTGCCTCTCTCTCTGTTCTGTGCAGATATCACCACCAGTCCAATCGCTCCTGGGCTCCGTAAACGGACAGCAGAGCCCAGGAAAGGCTGCGGAGGGGGAGGAGGGGGCACCCCCCTTCAGCCACCCATAGAAGTAATCAAGTGTGTGTTTAGCCACTCAACTCACTTCTGCTGAACAGGGAATTGCCAGCTGAAAATTTCCAAACTGGAATTATGCCTGCAGGTGTAGGGATGTCCTATGGTTGGCAAGTGGTTTTAATAAACAGATGGGAATATTTATAAAGCAGTTAATGTGACTGTCAAGCTCACTTGCTCTACACTCATCCACTGACCTTCGAGCTCTGCCAGCATCACAGTTATTCACAGAGGAGACACTGTCTTAAAGGCCTAGCTGCCATGTTACTTGGCATTCAGGCAATGGGCCAATACTCTAGTTGCTGAGCCCCATGAACCTGCTAGAGTCTTCAGTATTTATTTATTTATTATTATTATTTTTTTTAATATTTCTTTATTGAAGTTTCCAGAAGAATAACAAGTGAGTAGGGTAAGTATTTATTGTCTCAGCAGACTACAGTGCCCTCAGCATCCTGTGTACTCTCAGCAAACCTGTTATTCTCTGTGACACTCTGTAACGGACCGTTTCAGCAGACAAGGGGTTAAAATCCGTTTAGGCGATATGCCCCTTTCTGAGAGAGCAGGCACAGCTACTTGCAGGAGATCACACTCCTGAACTGGATACAATATAGCACTCCAACCTGGAACCTCACGAATAGCTGCTAGCAGACGAACAGGAGAAGCATACATCAGCTTACATTCCTAGCAATCGGTCTCCAACAGCATACAGTGAATCCCCCCAAGAACGAGACAAAGCTCCGTGTGGAAGGTCAAGCAGTGGTATGTTTATTGAGGGCTACCTGCCCCCGTATTTATACAGGTCTCCCACCTGGAGGACACTCCCATAGG
This sequence comes from Pelophylax lessonae, assembly GCF_965119305.1. Taxonomy (NCBI): domain Eukaryota; kingdom Metazoa; phylum Chordata; class Amphibia; order Anura; family Ranidae; genus Pelophylax; species Pelophylax lessonae. The sequence goes on from NC_138769.1 coordinate 237,923,868, forward strand.
GAACCAAATGGAACACTGTAACACAAACAGACATGTATCACATTACAGACTCCCAGAAGCAAAACATCCCCACAATGCATCCTGGCTTCCTCCCTTAGTAGACAGCCAGGTGAGCTCATTAACATGTTCATCAATAGTCTCAGTTAATCAGTAGACAGTCCTCAGGAGGGGGCTGCTGGAAACAATCCCCCCCCTCTCTCTCTGCAGCCAGAACTAGTCTTCACAGCGAGACTCCATTACACGCATGGGGACCCAAATACAGTATTCTGCTTTAAAATATATAAAGTTACTTTTTATACACTAAACATAGACATGTTACATATCCCCAGATAGCTCAGGTCTGAGTGCACATCATTCGGTGAATGGCACTCAGACCCCACGAATACAGTTTAATTGCCAGGGAGTCAAAGTCTTTTAAAGTCTGGTCCATAGTCCAAAGGCAGCAGGCGGGCAACCAGGCTCCTCCAATGCAATGTGGCGAGACTGGTCTCGTCACATCTCTCCCCCTTTCCAAAAAGACTAACAGGGTACCTGACCTCCTGCTGGTCAGTGCCCTTGTTAGTCCAGCAGTCCACCCACAAAACAGAAACAGCAGTACAGCCCACCCAAAAGAACTGGCTACTACACCTGGGTAGAAGAGAAATTTGTCCATGTCCAGGTGCCTCACCTTGGCTGTGTGGGGGACTGGTAGACTGCCTTGGTGGGTTGCTGAGTGGGCAGAGACCAGCGGTACTCTGCCCTGGTGCCAGCGCTACCACAGAAGTAGCCTGGTTGGAGACGGGTTGTTGGAGGGGGAGACCGCCTGTCTCCCCTTTAGATACACCACCATGCTGCTGTGGGGGAAGACCGACTGTCTTCCCTTTGGCTAAACAGCCCTGTTGCTGGGGGTCAGGACCGACTGTCCCTACCCCCTGTGCTGTGAGTGCAGAGACCACAGTCCCATCTGCACTGTTGGGGGGCTTACTGTCTCCCCCTGGTAAGTTAAGCTGCTGCTGTGGGATGGAGACTGGGCTCCCAATTCCCAACAAATCAAACTGTCCATGGGGAGAGGGGGTAACAAGCTCCTCTCCCAAATATACTTCCAGCCCCTGGGGAGGGAGACAGTCTGTCTCTGCTCCCAATACAGTGTCCTGTTGCTGGGGAAAGGAGACTAGGCTCTCTGTTTCCTGCAGGACACTCTGCTGCTGTGGGATGGAGACTGGGCTCCCAATTCCCAACAAATCACGCTGCCGCTGGGGAGTGAGGACACTGCTCTCCTCTCCCTGCACTTCACACTGCCTTCCTGGCATATCACTCTGCTGCTGGGGGGCAGGAACAACTACCTCTGCCCCCTGTAACTCAGCCAGCCGCTGGGGAGGGAGGACGCTGCTCTCCTCTCCCTGCACTTTACACTGCCGCTGGGGAATGGAGACTGGGCTCCCAATTCCCTGCAGGACCGGTGGAGAGACCTCGGTCCCATCTCTACCGGCCACCTGGGGTTCTTCCCAGTAAAACTTTACCATGTCATCCCCTCTGAATGGGTCTGGCTCTGGGTCTGTCCTGCTGCTCTCCTGCTGAGCCTTCTCATAGTATTGGAACAGCTGCTGGTAGCCCTGTTCTAGCTCCATCTCCCGGGTCACCAGGTGGACCAGGTCTTGCTCAATTTCGTGAGCGTCGTCCCAGTCATACCTGCTCTCCCTCCACTCCAAGAGATCATTGAACCGGACTTGTGTAGGGCTCCCAAATTCCAGCTCTGAAAAAGACTCCCATAACAAGCCAGGACCATCAAACTCCTCTCCCTCTGGCTTGTCATGCTCGGCTGTCCAAGGCAGATACTGTGCAACACACCACCACAGCGCCTGGTAGGCATCCTCCAGCCACATCTCCTGCCATACCCGGAGCTCCAATTCTTTTACCCATTCCTCCCGGGGCTGCTCCCCCAGGAAGGGCATCCGCAGGGCTACACGCTTCTGCAACCGCTGGTCTTCCTTGGGGAGTCTCTCACCCCGCTGGTACTCCACAATGCCCAGTGCCTGGTACCAGATGCCTTTACGGACTGCATCTCGGTCATCCATGGCACCCTCATCGAACTCCACTGCTGGTTCCATGCTGGTGCTGTCAGGGTCGCTGTACTGGGACATGCGTTGCCCTCAATTGTAAAATCCAGAGCAATGTCTCCTGTAGCTGTCCTTCTGGCTGTAGGAACGATCCCACCGCTGCCACCAGATGTAACGGACCGTTTCAGCAGACAAGGGGTTAAAATCCGTTTAGGCGATATGCCCCTTTCTGAGAGAGCAGGCACAGCTACTTGCAGGAGATCACACTCCCGAACTGGATACAATATAGCACTCCAACCTGGAACCTCACGAATAGCTGCTAGCAGACGAACAGGAGAAGCATACATCAGCTTACATTCCTAGCAATCGGTCTCCAACAGCATACAGTGAATCCCCCCAAGAACGAGACAAAGCTCCATGTGGAAGGTCAAGCAGTGGTATGTTTATTGAGGGCTACCTGCCCCCGTATTTATACAGGTCTCCCACCTGGTGGACACTCCCATAGGGAACCAAATGGAACACTGTAACACAAACAGACATGTATCACATTACAGACTCCCAGAAGCAAAACATCCCCACAATGCATCCTGGCTTCCTCCCTTAGTAGACAGCCAGGTGAGCTCATTAACATGTTCATCAATAGTCTCAGTTAATCAGTAGACAGTCCTCAGGAGGGGGCTGCTGGAAACAATCCCCCCCCTCTCTCTCTGCAGCCAGAACTAGTCTTCACAGCGAGACTCCATTACACGCATGGGGACCCAAATACAGTATTCTGCTTTAAAATATATAAAGTTACTTTTTATACACTAAACATAGACATGTTACATATCCCCAGATAGCTCAGGTCTGAGTGCACATCATTCGGTGAATGGCACTCAGACCCCACGAATACAGTTTAATTGCCAGGGAGTCAAAGTCTTTTAAAGTCTGGTCCATAGTCCAAAGGCAGCAGGCGGGCAACCAGGCTCCTCCAATGCAATGTGGCGAGACTGGTCTCGTCACACACTCAGTCCAGTTTAGGCCTTCCTCCCCTTTCCTTTTCAAATGACATGTCACATGACCAGAGATGGGAAGAAGGTGACACTGTCTCCTATCTTTAGAGCCTTGCAGCCCCCATTCCACCCTCAGAGCCTCCACCCCAATCTGTGACAGTATGTTTTATTGCTGACAAATCAATCGTTACCATGTAAAATACACAAACCATGAAGATTCACCTGCAGTGAATGTTTGGTGAATATCAGGTTCACTACTCTGAAAATATGATCCAAAATTTTGTTTAGTTGTGATGACTTGTTCTGTGTATATTAATACTTTATTTATGTGATCTGTTTATGTAATGCTTTAAGAAAAGTGGATTGTGTTACTACTATTTATTCTAAATAAAATGAATACAAAAATGTACACAGTAAAGGGAAAGTAATCATGTAGATACATGTACATTTATTGTATACTATATAAAATCTAATATTTTTGATTCCATGATGGGCCTTCACACCCATCTTACCCATAGTATTTATTATTAAGCAGTATAAAGCTCTTGATTCTAGCCATTGTGTTTTGTTTTGTAACTAGTATTACAGTGTTAATGCTTAGCTCTGGATACTTTCTTGGCCATGTTTGAAAGCTCTCTTCTCTTAATGTTGTGTGCAGTAAACTAAACTGTAAGTTAAGAATAACAAAGATACACGATTTTGTACACTGGCACAGCTTCATGAAAAGTTGCATGCATGACTGTGTTTTTATAAAAGCTGAGCATACAAAATGATTGCTAATTGCCAAAATTATTCAAGAACAAACAAAGCCAGCAAGAAACTATTTAGCAGAACAGATGTTCTGCAGGTAAGCACAGCAGCTCTGAATACACAGTTCTCCATCTCCATCACAGTGTTCCATCTCATCAACAAGAAGTAGGAAAACAGTGGTATCTGCCAATATTGTATTCATAGTCTTAAATATAATAAACATAGATTTTTTTGTAAAAAAAAAAAAAAAAAAAAAAAAGGATGTTAACGAATTGAGTGTACTTTAGTAAAAAAAAAATAAAAAGTCCTTCAATTTGTAAGACCTTGGCATCGCATAAGTAATCTTGTTGTGAAAATTAAACTGGCCAAAAAAAAGTTGCCTGCTAAAGAAGATTGTAAATATCTATCTTTCATGGTGCCTGTGCCATCAAATGCCACTTCGCTGATGAGGAACCCCCCCTGAAGTGTATTGGGAAACTGACAGTTGCACTAGTTTTAATTGCCCATGTCTCTCCCACTGCGACCTTCACATCACACAGTAGTGTCATCAAGGGTGGTGGGAGAAATCAAAGAGCATACGTAAGATCAACACTGCTAGAAGTAGTAATTACCCAGTAAACCTGAGGGACATATTCTTATCAATGAAGAGGTGCTCGATGGCACAGGCAGCAAGAGAGGCAAGTGTTTAGACTCTTCTTTTGAAATTTTTATGGTCAGATTAATTTTGTGACAGGGTCCCTTTAAAATAAATTTAGGAAAAAAAGTTGGTGCATCCTTTGGAATTTTCTGGATTTCTTCAGAAATGGTCCAGCCATACAGATTTTCTGGATGTTGCTGTTGGAGATTTCCATGAATTCCTGTCCACTGCCCAGTGAATCTGGAGATGGTAAGCGAGTTGAAATCTCTCCAATGGAGTACAGATTAGCTTCAAAAACTTGACAGAAGTTCAATTCCTTCCCCACTTTAGTAAAAACTTAAAATAAAGTTTGAACTGGGCATGCACTTTAACATGTGATCGGATTTTAGTTTGTCATAATGAAAAGGAAATCTTATTTCTTGATCAGTGCATCTAACTTTAGTGACTAGGTACCTTCCTTGTTCCAATGATACATCTCCTAGGGCTCACTGCCCTGCACACTTCAGGGTTGTACCTGGGAGTTGCAGCCACAGTAAGCAGCTGGGCCACATTACTCCACCCAAAACTCAGTGCACTCTATGGACAGACACGTATGCAACATTTATCTAGGTGTCACTGAGCATACCAGGATTAGTACCCTCATGTTTAACAAGCCTGTGACTCCTCTGTTTCCATACCTCCCTTTTCCTCTGCCACTGCCTGTTCCATACAGTCTGTAGCTGGCACTCAAGAAATGTTCTACCGGGGGCGCATGTGCGGCAGCTCCCAAGATGGACGCTTAAGCCCGGAGCTCTGCGCCATCCCGGCACACTCTCTCGTCCCGAGCGGTTAAACAGCCTCACACCGCATCATGATCCGCTGCCAGCCACGCTACATCACAGCGGCACCCGGGATATGACCGCAAACCGGGTCAGAAGGGACCCCTGGAGCCAATTTCAGGCATCCTTGGGGGAGACCGATCCCCCCTAAAATGGCGGATCCGGCACCTCAAAGCGAGAGTATGGAAGAGGGAGGACAGGCACATTCTCTGATGGTGCATCAGGTCGGGGGTCTCCTGGAGGCGACCCTGAGGACTGTGAGTAACCACTTACTGCTGACCCCCTCACCGGCATCCACGGAATCCCTTCTGGGCAGAACTCTGGGGGCCTTCTCCTCTGACTTTACCTCCCCTCACATCACCACAAGAATGCCCGCCATGGAGGGCACAGGCAGGCCTGATCCACAATTGTATGATGACCTGCTCATCAAAATGTCATCCCTATTAGACAGGGGCTTAAACCAAATTGCTGACAGAATTACAGCTGACATGAAAATGGACTTTCAAAATCTGGGACACAGAATGGAAGCCATAGAGGGCAAACTAGATGTGACAGTGGCTAAAACAAATCAGCACACAGGGCTCATACAGTCTCTGCAGGAACAATTGGACTCTGCTTTACTTAAAGTTGAGGATTTGGAGAACAGGTCCCGCAGATACAACTTTCGGCTGCGGGGCCTGCCTGATTCTGTCACGGACATTCCGACAGCTATACAAGGGCTTATTAAGGACCTCATCCCGGACATCCCCACGCATAAACTGGAGCTAGACCAGGCCCACAGAGCACTGGGGCCTCCCAGGAGAGATGGCAATCCTAAAGAAATTGTGGTCAAGCCTCACTTCTATTCAGTGAAAGAAGAAATCCTTAGCAGAGCTAGAAGTGCTATGCAACTTACCTGTCAAGGTCACCCAGTTCAAATATTTACCGACCTGGCCCCATCCACGATCCAACGCAGGAGATCTCTAAAACCGCTATTGTCCATTCTATCTCAGAAAGAACTGAAATACTGGTGGGCATTCCCATTTGCTTTCAAGTTCACATACAAGAACAAGACTTACTCCTTTTCCAGCTTCTCAGAAGGTGAAAAATTGCTTCATCACCTGCATTTGCTCCCTCAAGCACCGGACCCAATCCCCTCCACTTCGAGCTCTGGATCCTCCAAACGCCCTAATCCGTCTAGCCCTATTGCCCCCTGTGGCAAAAGTCGAACTTCAAACGCTCCAAGGATAGCAAGCCTCCCTGATCATTTTCAGCTGACCTTCATTCAAATTTCACATCTGGAGAATTATTTCTCCTCTCAGTGACTTCCTCCTCATGTACTGAGACTGGCAAGTTGCTGTGTTCTTGTTGTCTGCCAGCTGACTGCACTACATTTAACTTTTGAAAATTTTTTTTTTTTGTGTCCCCTGGACATGTTTGTTTCCCACAAACCCACTCGCTGCCTACATCTTTCACTAGCGATATATTGCCTAACATGGAATGTGCGGGGGCCCATTGTCCTGGGTCTTATGTTCTTCACTATTTCATTGGGAAACCGGTTGCGTTACATCATCTAATTAATATGGCCGTTCTTTAATTGATTGTTGTTTTTCATTATTGATATATAATATGGGTGGGAGCCCCGCCGGGGTGGCCGGATGGCGCCTCCACTGATCACGAGGGAAAATCTCGGTTCTCTCTCGTGATGTTTTCCAGCCTCCCCTTTTTGGGGGGCAGGAACTTTGTACAAAACCTTGTCGGGTTGCAGCAGACCTCGACCCGACAACTGACATCCATTTTGGATGTAGGTCTGCTCTCGTTTCTCTTTTTCTATCTTCTATTCACCCCTTCTCTTACCATCCTTCCACAGCTGGTCTCCAGGGTCAAGTTTCCCAGAACGTTTTCTGCACGCAAGTCCTTTGGCACCGCCATGTCTCCCTGCAGGATTTCTCACCTCGGGTCCGGGTAAGTGACATGGTTTTCCAGATGCACTCACACTTTCTGCCCAATGGCTAGTTCTTAAGGTTCGGCACCATACCTCAGGATAGCGACTCATAATGTGCAGGGTCTCAACTCTCACATGAAGCGAAGTAAGGCACTTCAGGACTTTCACCACAGGAGGGTGGAGGTCTTAATGCTCCAAGAAACTCACTCTCCAAAATCTTACAAACCTCCTTTCTTACGTGCTAAATTCCCCACGTTCTATTGGGCCAATGCGGATGACAAAAAATGCGGTGTGGCTATTTTGTTTGCCAAATCCTGCCAGTTTTTTCTCCACTCTGAGCTGGGGGATCCCAGGGGTAGATTCATCTTGGTTAAGGGCACCATTGATGAGCAATTATATTCCTTTGCTTTATATTGCTTTGGAAACCGCAGCTTGGCATTGCATGCTATTATTAGGCTTATGATCAACCAGAACACCCAGATCCTTTTCCGCTATGGATTCCTCCAGTTATACTCCCCCTAGTATGTATGATGCATGCATATTCTTAGCCCCCAAGTGCATAACTTTACATTTATCAAAATTAAACCTCATTTGCCACATAGTTGCCCAATGAAACAGTGTATTGAGGTTGGCTTGTAAGTTGGAGATCTTTTGTAAGGAAGCTATTCCACTGCAAAGCTTGGTGTCATCTGCAAAGACTGAAATGGTACTTTTAATCCCAGGTCCTATATCATTTATAAAGATATTAAAACGTAAGGGTCTAAACACTGAACCTTGGGGTACACCAATGATAACCTTAGACCATTAAAAGTAAGCATAATTAAGAATACTCTCAAAATACTCTCAAAAGTATTTTTGCCAATCTTTTATCCAATTTTTTATCCATTTACAAACTGATCTTTCCAAGCCTGTAGACTTTACCTTACACATTAGCCATGTGTGGGGAACTGTGTCAAACAATTTGCAAAATCCAAGTATAGTACATCCACCGCTATTCCTCAATCCAAGGTTTTACTTACTTCCTCATAAAAAGAAATCAGGTTTGTTTGACAACTTATGTCTTTCATGAATCCATGCTGTCTGTTGCTTAAAATATTTTTCTCCAGCAAGAACTCATCTATGTGGCCTTTTATTAAACTCTCTAGTAGCTTCCCAACTATAGAAGTTAAACTAACAGGTCTATAGTTACTTGGCAAAGACTTTGATCCCTTTTTAAATATAGGCACCAAATTGGCCCATAAGCCAATCCATTGGTACTATTCTAGTCCTTAATGAGTCCCTAAAAATTAGAAACAAAGGCTTTGAAATGACAGAGCTCAATTATTTTAGGATGCATGGATGGATGCCATCTGGTTCACCTTTATTCTGTCTAAATATTTCTGGACCATATCAGTTTTGAGCCATTGTGGATCATTTGGGGCTGTGTCAATACCATCCTCATTATGGTCATAAGCTCCCCCATGCTCCATTGTATACACAGAGCTGAAGAAAGTATTTAATACATTTTCCTTCCCTTTGTCCCCAGTCACCCACTCCAGATTATTTTGTAATAAGGGCCTTCATGCTCAAACCTGACCTTTTTAGTATTTATATATTTTAGGAATTTTTGGGGGTTTGTCCTACTATCTTTTGCAATATGTCATTCATTTGGAATTTTTGCGTCCTTTATTTCCTTTTTACATATTCTGTTATATTCTTTGTAACAATTAAAGAATGATAGTATTCCTTCATTTTTATATTTTTTAAAAGCTCTTTTCTTATTATTTATAGCTTTTTTAACTTTGGCTGTGGGCCACATAGGTTTTATTTTTAGCCTTTTAAACTTATTGCCCATGGGAATATACTTTGCAGTGAGTTTGCATACAGTCTTTTTGAAGAATTCCCATTTCTGTTCTGTGTTCATCAATGCCAATATTCCCTCCAAATCTAAGTCTTGGAGAGCAGCCCTCATCCATGGAAAATGTGCTCTCTTAAAGTTAAGTTTTTTTTATTTCCTGCATGCGTTTGTTGCTTACAGACAACAATAAATTAAATCATATTATGGTCACTCCTACCCAGACGTTCTTTTATATGAACAATAGTAATAAGCTCTGCATGGTTTGAGAATACTAGGTCCAACAGAGCAAAATTTCTAGTTGGGGCCTCAATAAATTGTACCATAAAATTGTCTTGTAATAGGTTTACAGTATATATTTTTGCCCTTTGACTGTTCCATGAGTGCCATTACTCCAGTCAATGTCTGGGAAAAGTAAAAATCCCCCATTGTCATCACTGACCCAGCCCTTGCAGCCCTTTCTATCTGTGCAATGAGCTGAGTCTCTGCCTCCTCATTAATACTGGGAGGTCTATGACAAACTCCATTGATAATATTTGTATTACGCACACCCATGTACATTTCCATCCATACTGCTTCAGACTCATCACACTCTCCATCAACTATGTCCTCTTTCACACTCATTTTGAGATCACTTCTCACTTATAGACAGACACCACCACCCCTCCATTTTACCCCGTCTTTCGGAAAGAGAGCATAGCCAGGAATATTAATAGCCCAGTCATGTGAAGAATGAATCAAAGATTCAGCAACATCAATTAAATCATAGTTCTCCTTGTGCACCAGAGCTTCCAACTCACCTATCTTGCTTGGCAGACTTCTGGCATTGGTGAAGAAACACTTTAATTCATTGTCACATTTTGCACACTTATTTTGCATATTTTTTATTTTGGTACACATTTTAAATGGATGTTTGTAACATGGGAATCTTCTTATCCTCTGCCATAGCTCTCCCTAATCTTTCCCCATTCCACCCACCAATAGGGGCTGACCCCTGTCTGACCTGTCTGCCCTATTGTAATCAAATTCCCCCTCCCCTCAACGATCCTAGTTTAAATACTCCTCTAGCCTTCCCATAAACCTCTCCCCCTTCCATTTAGGTGCAAACAATCTGTAGCATATAGGTTGCACCCCACTGAAAAGTGAGCCCAGTGCTCTAAAAACCCAAATCCCTCATTCGTTTTAATCAGGCAGATAATGTAGGATTACCTTAAAGGGGAACAAAGTCAACAAATAGTCACCTCCACTGTAGTCATGTGACATCTTGACAGACTGGGTGATTAATATTTAACTACTATGCATGCATAGCTCAGTGTTTACTGTAAAGAAGTATTGTGAAGACCAAGGTAAGAAGCATTAATGCAGAAGAGAGAAAATATGCAAAAGAGACATAGACGTGTCTCTTCTGCAATCTGCTGCCAGCTTTATGCTTTCAATTTTGTATTTTTTGCAAACACCACTTTGCATTTTAGGAATGAGTGGTGTGTTCTAAGAACCCCTGTAGTAGTTCACAAGAGTCACTCAGTACACATTTGCAATACATGCATATTTTTGGAATGTTTTATCACTATAAAGATCCTGCAAAAACAGGTAGAAATACACTCATCTCCTATTTTCCTGTTGTGGTCTGACAACATGATCCATTTGAACACTGAATTCACAAGGAATAGTGTTAGCCTATCCTAGTTGTCTTTTGCTATTGTAGTTCATGGGAAAAATTGGGAGGAATGATTAAACTGCTTGAGATAAGACTGCAGAATGTAAAGCTGGCCACACATCTGAGGTGGATATGGATTCCTCCCTGCTGTGTCATTGTATTTTGACAGTAGGATTCCCCCACTGTCAATATATACTGATCAGCACTGCAGCCAATTGGCCTCAAGTGCTGATCAAGCAAAAATACACCAACAAGCCGGTTCATGAAAAGATGATCGATAGCTCAACTTCCTATGAACGTCAACGACCATACATGGTTTGAAATACAATCCATACATGACCAGCTTAAAGGAAACAGGAGAGCACTGAACTTCTGACAGGATCAACAGGCAGCAGCTGACAGGATGCTCAGTACAGAATTTGTTTACTGATCTAAAATGCAGCTCATTGGTTACAATGTATCTGTACACATAGGCTCCTAAACAAGTTCTGTATATACTTGAGTAAAAAAAAAAAATAGAAAAGTCTGCAATACCAGTCAGTAGTTTGCACCAGTATGTGCAAATATGAGCATAAATATTATTGGATTTTTCATAGGAATGTATTTTACGTGTGAATGCGCAAATTAATGAATATGCACATAAATACGCGCAAAAAAAATGTCTAAAATGATGTCCAAAAATGCTGATGCTCAAAAACCAGTACTGTGTGCAAGAGGCCTTAAACATAAAAATCTGTTCAATTTTATATTTAACCAGCCAAAAGGGAGCAAATAGTAAAATGTAATTGTTAGTGTTTATATGATACCATAAATAACAAAAAAATGGTGCCTCTCGGTAAAATTATATTAAAGGTTCTTAACTACAATATAAACTTCAATATAAAATGAATAGGTACAGCGGCCATCAATTTTCTGGAGTAGTCAAAAAAAATTTGAAGGAATATGAACCGTTATGAGGCGCCGTAGCTAAATGTGCTCGGTGTTAGGTACAGTGCCTTGCGAAAGTATTTGGCCCCCTTGAACTTTTCAACCTTTTGCCACATTTCAGGCTTCAAACATAAAGATATAAAACTGTAATTTTTTGTTAAGAATCAACAACAAGTGGGACACAATCATGAAGTGGAACGAAATTTATTGGATATTTCAAACTTTTTTAACAAATAAAAAACTGAAAAATTGGGCGTGCAAAATTATTCAGCCCCCTTAAGTTAATACTTTGTAGCGCCGCCTTTTGCTGCAATTACAGCTGTAAGTCGCTTGGGGTATGTCTCTATCAGTTTTGCACATCGAGAGACTGAAATTCTTGCCCATTCCTCCTTCAAAACAGCTCAAGCTCAGTGAGGTTGGATGGAGAGCGTTTGTGAACAGCAGTTTTCAGTTCTTTCCACAGATTCTCGATTGGATTCAGGTCTGGAATTTGACTTGGCCATTCTAGCACCTGGATATGTTTATTTGTGAACCATTCCATTGTAGATTTTGCTTTATGTTTTGGATCATTGTCTTGTTGGAAGACAAATCTCCATCCCAGTCTCAGGTCTTTTGCAGACTCCATCAGGTTTTCTTCCAGAATGGTCCTGTATTTGGCTTCATCCATCTTCCCATCAATTTTAACCATCTTCCCTGTCCCTGCTGAAGAAAAGCAGGCCCAAACCATGATGCTGCCACCACCATGTTTGACAGTGGGGATGGTGTGTTCAGGGTGATGAGCTGTGTTGCTTTTCCGCCAAACATAATGTTTTGCATTGTTGCCAAAAAGTTTGATTTTGGTTTCCTCTGACCAGAGCACCTTCTTCCACATGTTTGGTGTGTCTCCCAGGTGGCTTGTGGCAAACTTTAAACGACACTTTTTATGGATATCTTTAAGAAATGGCTTTCTTCTTGCCACTCTTCCATAAAGGCCAGATTTGTGCAGCATATGACTGATTGTTGCCCTATGGACAGAGTCTCCCACCTCAGCTGTAGATCTCTGCAGTTCATCCAGAGTGATCATGGGCCTCTTGGCTGCATCTCTGATCAGTCTTCTCCTTGTATGAGCTGAAAGTTTAGAGGGACGGCCAAGTCTTCGTAGATTTGCAGTGGTCTGATACTCCTTCCATTTCAATATTATCACTTTCACAGTGCTCCTTGGGATGTTTAAAGCTTGGGAAATCTTTTTGTATCCAAATCCGGCTTTAAACTTCTCCACCACAGTATCTCGGACCTGCCTGGTGTGTTCCTTGTTCTTCTTGATGCTCTCTGCGCTTTAAACGGACCTCTGAGACTATCAAAGTGCAGGTGCTTTTATACGGAGACTTGATTATACATAGGTGGATTCTATTTATCATCATTAGTCATTTAGGTCAACATTGGATCATTCAGAGATCCTCACTGAACTTCTGGAGAGAGTTTGCTGCACTGAAAGTAAAGGGACTGAATAATTTTGCATGCCCAATTTTTCAGTCTTTTATTTGTTAAAAAAGTTTGAAATATCCAATAAATTTCGTTCCACTTCATGATTGTGTCCCACTTGTTGTTGATTCTTCACAAAAAATTACAGTTTTATATCTTTATGTTTGAAGCCTGAAATGTGGCAAAAGGTCGAAAAGTTCAAGGGGGGCGAATACTTTCGCAAGGCACTGTATATAAAAAATAAATAAATACTTAAATACATGCAAATAAATATTATAAAAAGTCCATTAATTCATAAAGTGTATAAATAGTATACAAATTCATCCAGTGTGAGGTGAGCAGTTCCACCACAATAAGCGACAAGGTGCTTCAACAAATCCTCTAGCCTAAAAAGTGCTTGTGTGTCCTTCATCTGTTAATGTGAGGGTAACTCACCAGAGAACAGAGGGCCTCCAGGACCCATCTTGCTCTATAATTTGCAGAAAGCTTCCTTAGATAGCTGATGTACTTAATAAGCAGCCCCTCTGGTCTCACAGGGATCGTAGGGCATCCATGCTGCAGTCCCCATTTTTGGATTCCTAAAGATAGATATATCTTCTAAACATTTGGGGAATAATAGAGAAGCATTTCTGGAGGAATGTTTTCCTAGGAGCTGCTTGAGCCTCAATTAGTTGACCTATTAACCCCATAAGCACGCCCTCAGATCCATGTCCTAATCTACTTAATATTTGATATAAAATACATTTTTGAAAGTAAATTCTCTTTTTGGTCTCATCTTTCAAGTAGCTTAGAAAGAATCCCCTGAAGAAACTGTTCCGGTGAAACACGTCAGGATTGCTACTCTGTGATATCAGTATTTTGCTTCTGAAAAAAGTGTACATGCAGCGTAAAAATTTTAACAATTATGTGTAATATATGTCTTTCTTTTTTGTGGCATTTTAAATGTTACAATAAAATTTGTATTTTTATATTTAAAAAATGTCCTTTTGGTTCTTCTGGCACCCCCAACCCAATTTTCTGTTCCTCCATATTTTATGGTTGGTCGAGATACATTTCTATTTTCCTAGGGATCATAGTAGGCTTGTCCACCAGTCAGGACCATTAAGCCGTTGCCCCAAAAAAATTAAAAACATGCAGTTGCGCAATATCGTTTGGATATTTATTGATAACAATAATAGACAATATTTAATCCACTGCCAAAATGGGCACATTAGAACATATGTTCAATAGGTTTGAACACAGCTCTACTCCGGCGTGCGTTCCAAGGTGTGTTCTAACAACAATGCGGAAGTGACGAACCAGAAGTTGTAGCCTTTGGACCAACCTCAATGCATTTCTCGATTACACGTCATCAGGAAGTTTTGTGTTTATATACTGTACAGTATACTTTACATTTAAAAAGTTAAGGAAATTAGGAAAAATAAATAAACTGAGAAGGACACTTCTTCATTGTAATTCACTATCAATGAAAGATATGGATTTCCTGTTCACTTGTGTTGCATTCAGAAGTAAAGGAATAATTATCATCATCATTGTTATAATTATTATTACTGTTATTATTTTATCTAGCTGAACAAACCCCAGAAACAGAAGAAAACCTCTAGGAACGTGTTTTTCTTGATTCTTTGCAATTGTAAAGCTGTATCTATGGTTGTTAATCTAAGTATCTGATTCCATCACCACCTTCCAATTATTTCTGATTTGTGAGACACTTAAATTTATCCTGTGACAACCTTGTAACCTAGTTGATATAGACCCATCAAATATAAGATAAGAAAAAGGCCTTAGTTGTCTTGTGGCTAACAAACAGAATGAATTCACTAGGAAATGTTACACACATTCTATATCATCACAGTTCCACTGGTTTATTCCAGAGCTTGATCTTTTACCCAGGGGATAGAAATGCAGTAAATGTGTCTATCTCTTGTGTATTTATAAACTGCAATTCCTTTCACATCAACTTTAAAAGAGCTTTATCATCAAAAACACTACCTGAAAAGTGCTAAGGAGCTATTTTTATCACTAGATATCAAATACTTTACTCTTGCAATGCTCAAGTACTTTTGTTTTATAGGAGACTACCCGTTATTTTATTTAAAATTCTTGTTTTATTTTTTAAATGTAATTATGATTTTAAAATAAGGAGAAATTTTAGGACTGCACATACATGTGCCATGTTCTCTTTGGGACCCTGATAATGTTGTAAAATTATGCTCTGTGGTGACCCCTTCTTTTTAATTTCTTTTTTTTTTGAAAATATTTTTTATTAAAGAATTAAGTCAAACAAACAAAACACGTAGCATTTCAATGTAACAAGTACATGGCAGTACAACAAGTGCATGGCAATCATCAACGTCGTTTACACACTATAAGAAGTGATTAAGCTTCAATCTTTGGACCAAAAGTCCCAATACTTAGTGAATTTATGAAGCTGCGAATTATTAATGGCTATAGATTTTTCAAACTGATAGTTCGTACGTAACAGTGAGATCACTTCAGTCAAGTTAGGCACGTCTGTGGACTTCCACCTCCTCAAAATTAGTGTTCTCGTGGCTAGTAGGACATGCGATGTCCATGGTCTGTACACTTGAGGGAGGGTATCCATACCTAGGTGCAGGATGGCAAGAGCTGGATTGGGTGTGATTATGCAACCCGTGTGTTTCGCTATATAGCTGAACACTTGGTTCCACAGGCTAGTAAGAGACGGGCAGGACCACATCACATGAAAAATTGTACCTACACAGGAGCATTCTCTCCAGCAGAGTTGGGAGTATTTGTTAGAGAAACCCGCTAACCTGTATGGTGTGTAGTACCATCTATGGGTGATTTTAAGTGTCATCTCCCAGTGATTAGCACAATGAGTATGTCTATTTGCTTCTGACAATGCACGCTTCCATCGGGATACCGAGAAACACTCCCTGAGATCCCTATCCCACTTGAACATGGTCATTGTTTTGAAGAAATCACCAGTATTTAGAATGGCATGGTAAAAGTTGGCCAATTTTGGTGTATTTTTGGGGGCTGCCGTAAGCAGCTCCCACACTTTCCCCTCCACTTTAATGTGCTGGACTGGGTGTTGTCTCATGAAGTGGTGTATACGGTAAATTTGGAAAAACCTGGAGCGCGGTATTTGGTATTGCGTCTGAATCTGGTCAGGGGGCATGAGGGAGGATTGTCTATATAGGTGCTGAATAGTCGTGATATTCCCCTGGGTAGTGACACTCACAGGGAGGTAAGGCAAATATATGTGTAGGATTGAGGATGAAATATTTTCGGTAGGAAGAAGGGCACAGTCCTTGTCGGGCCCGATGACCTTGCGCCAGGCCTTAATGGAGGCCTGCATGGTGGGGGAGAAGGAGGAGAGGTTCCAAGGGAGCCACGCATCTCCCAGAAGTAAGTCCCTAAGGTTCTCGGTGGGGGCTATGTTGGTTTCCAAGTCTACCCAAAGGGGGGCATCTACTGTGTGGAACCAGTTGCGGGTTTGAGCTAGTACAGTGGCCCAATAGTATCCTTGAATATCGGGAACTGCAGCTCCTCCATGGCATCTTTTGGTGGTCAGGACAGAGGCAGAACAACGGGCCCTTTCCCCCCCCCCCATATGTATTTTTTCATATGAGATGTGAATTTGGCTAAGCATGTTGCTGGATAGTGAATGGGAAGGGCCCTAAACAGGTATAAAAGTTGAGGGAGCAAAAACATCTTATATGCGGCTACTCTTCCATGCCATGATAAGTACAGAGGTTGCATATGTGTGGTTTTCGTGTCTAATTTGTGGAGAAGTCTAGTCACGTTAACTGTTAGGGGTTTTGTGGGATCGGCTGGGAGGTCAATACCTAGGTAGTGGATTTTGTCCGTGGACCAAGGGATGGGGACCAACGATGCAAGTAGAGTTTGTGTCTGACACGCAACTCCAAGGTTCAGGACCGTGGACTTGGACGCGTTGAGCTTATAGTATGAGATACTGTGGAATTGTTGTAAGATCGTGTACGCTGCTGGGAAGGATTTAGATGGTTCTGTTAGCATGAGGATGATGTCATCCGCGAATAATGTGATTTTGTGGTGGTATGAGGGATAAGGAAAGCCAATGATTTGAGGATGTGAACGAATAGTTTCGGCGAGGGGTTCTATTAGTAAGTTAAAAATCGTGGGGGAGAGGGGGCACCCTTTCCTCGTGCCATTAGTGATGGGGAAGCTTTTGGACACTATCCCTGACGTGTACACATGGGCTGAGGGAGAGGAGTATAGGGCTAGTATAGCGGAAAGGATAGGGCCAGAAAAAACAAATTTTTGTAACGTGTGTTCCATGTAACCCCAGTGTACCCTATCAAACGCCTTTTCGGCATCTAACGTTAGGAGGACAGCAGGTATCTTACATCGGTGTGCTAGGTGGAGAATATTTACCATCCGTCTCGTGGCGTCGGATGTCTGGCGTAAAGCCCATTTGGTCCTTGGCTATCAATGAGGGGAGAAACTGTTGAATACGTTTGGATAGGATTATCGCGTAAATTTTAGCGTCCGAATTTAGTAAAGAGATGGGGCGAAAATTCGCTGGGGTGGTTGGGTCCTTGCCGGGCTTCGGGAGGGTGACTACGTGTGCACTCAGAGTGTCAGTGGGGAGATTAGAATCAGTCATAGCTTTGTTAAAGACCTCTGTCAGCGTGGGACCTATATGAGGAAGGAATAGCTGGTAATATTCGTTGGGGAGACCGTCAGGCCCCGGTGACTTGCCTTTCGGTAGGGTTTTAATGCTAGATTGGACTTCCTCAAGCGTGATGGGTGCATTGAGAGAGGCCAGTTGGGATGAGGAGAGTGTCGGTAGATTAATGGCGCTTAAAAATTTCTCTATGTCTGCCACTGAGGGTTGGTGTTCTGAGGGGTCATCTTTTAGGTTGTACAGGGAACCGTAGAAAGATGCGAAGGCATCTGCAATAGCCTGCGGGTGCGTAATTTTGGCCTTAGTGACGGGGTCTATCAAAAACGGGATTCTAGACTTGGCTTGCTTTTGTTTAACTCTATTCGCCAGAAATTTACCAGCCTTGTTAGCCTGTGAGTAGGATTTTTGCTTTAGGTAATTGAGGAGTTTATCCGAGGCCTCCAGTAGGAGGATTCGGAGTTATAGCCTAAGTTGAGTTAGGTGGTCTGAAATAGTGACTGTGGGGCCCTTTTTATTACTTTCCTCCAAAACATGAATCTCAGTCAACAAGGAAGACATTCTCTGGTTCCGCAGTCTCTTCCTCCTGGCCTGCTGCTGAATGCACACCCCTTTCACGAAGGCCTTGTGTGCACCCCACAGCACCCAGGGGTCCGAGACCGACGGTTTGTTAAGCAGGAAAAACTCCTTTAAGCTGCCCGAGATCCGGGTAGAGCAGCCCGAGTCCTGCAGCATTCCAGTATCGCATCTCCAAATGCGAGATGACGCTACCCGAGCGTTCTCCTCGACGATCAGTTCAACCGCTGCATGATCTGACCAAGTGATGTCCTGGATCGTCGAGGAGGACACTTTCGATAGGAGATCTCCATCAACCACAAATAAGTCTATTAGAGAGTAAGACCTGTGCCTGGGTGAGAAGTAGGAGTAATCCCTCTCGGTGGCATGTTGACACCGCCATACATCATACAGCTTTTCTGAATGTAGCAGCCCCCCCATCGATTGTTGCCGGCCCCGGGGGGACGAAGAGGTGTCCAGCCCAGGGTCTGCAACAACATTGAAGTCGCCACACAGAAGCAAGCGACCCTGTCTGACTTTATGAACCTGCTTGAGTAGACGTCTTAGAAATCGCAACTGATGTGAGTTCGGGGCGTACAAGTTAACTATGGTGAACGGAGAGCCGTTCAGTTCACAAACCACTATTATGAATCGTCCTTGTGGATCCTGGACAGAGTGGTGAATCTTGACCGACAGCGACGATCTGAAGGCCAGAAGAACTCCCCTCTTTTTTTCTTCTGCGGAGGCAAGAAAGATCTGGGAGTAGTCCTTGTGGGCACAAGACGGGTGAACCCCTTTTTTGAAATGGGTCTCCTGGACCGCTAAAACGTCCACACCATGGTCCAAGGCCTCTTTCCATAATGTGCGCCTCTTAGCGGGATGGTTTAAGCCATTGGCGTTGATGGATAAAAGTTTAATAGTCATGGGACGTCCGGATGATCTAGCGAGGGTGAGCACCGGTTGTTACTGTAGAGGAGAAGAAAGTCTAGGTCCATGAAGTGTCCATATGGATGTATCCCTACGGTGTGTGATTTTCGTAGGAGATCAGTATACGCAGCGATGATGCCATGTAGAACAAATGTAAATTTGTGAAAAACAAGAGAACAAAAAACAAACAGGGTAAAAGGGTAAGAAAAGGACCGTCTCGGCAGTCCGTGATCGGTCATACCGATACAAAGTGAGAGGGCCAAGGGCTCACACTCCTATGGCCTGGGACATTAGTCGGAGTCATGTAGATGACATATTAGAGCTTGTAAAGATGTCGTCGTGCTTGGGGGGTCTCTTACGAGAGACCAGTTGCCAGTCCGCTTCCAGTGACCTGAGGGGAGGCGATGCAGGAGGATCAAAGGGTTGCTGTGGCAAAATGTTCCATCTCCGCAGTGCCTGAATCCCTTTGTCCAGAGTTTTTATCAGGACAGTGGATCCGCCATGAGTGACAGATAGAGTTGCTGGGTATTTCCACTTGTGTGGCACATTGTGGTTGCGTAAGGCTTTGGTTATGGTGGCCAAATTACGCCTGGCTTGCAGAGTGTGCCTGGAGAGGTCTGGGAGTAGTTGCAAATTTGCATATCCCTCCAGTAGTTGCATGTTTTGCCTTGTCGCCATCATAAGTTGCTCTTTCACATGGTAAAAGTGAACCCTGAGGAGCACATCCCTGGGTACATCTCCTGACAGGAATGATGGTTTCGGCAGTCTGTGTATCCTGTCTATAATGAGATCTGATGCTGATGCGTTAGGGAGCAGTGCTTGGAAAAGTGCAGTGACATGCTGAAGGAGCTGGTTAGGCAGGATTGTTTCAGGGATTCCTCTAATTTTTATATTGTTCCGCCGGGAGCGGTCTTCTAAGTCTGCCACCTTGCTTTTGAGCCAGTGGATTTCATCCGTTTGAGCATTAAGTGTTGTAATGACAGAATTAAGAGTGGTGGCATGGGTGTCAGCCGTGCGTTCTAGGGAATCAACCCGAGTGCCCAGGGAGCCCATGTCAGTCCTGAGTTGTTGTATGCAAGACCGCATGTCAGCCTGCATAGTATTGCGCAGGGCATACATCATGTCTCTCATAGTGCCTTCTGAGATAGGGTTGCTACCGGTGGGGAAGGAGGCAAAGGGGTCAGGGCCATGAGAGGGAGAAGCATGTGTGTGCTGTCCAGGGAGGCTGGTGTCCATACCTGGGAACATGGATGGTCTCTGCGGTGAGTCTCTCCTCTGCCTGTTCTTAGCTGGAAGGAGGAGAAGGTGACCCAGATGACTGGCCACTGTCCGGGTTGGCGATCTGCCTGTGGAGCGGTGGGTGGGTAGAGAGCAGCTGCAGTTTGTGGAGCGCAGCGGCTCCCTGTCCTCCTCGTGTTCCCGGGGCGCCGCCATTTTGGTGTAGCCCGGAGCTCTGTGAGATGAGGAAACCGGACAGTTTGTTGGACTGCTCCGGTCCCTTCTTTCTGCAGGTCATGTCGTCGGGCGTTTGCGGAGGCTGCCGGTGCGGCTGGCGGGTGTCTGCTAGGTCTGAGCTCTGTGTGGCTGCGTTTATCCCGGGCGGCTCGGCGGAGCAGGATTAGCAAGCAGCCATCTTCCGTGCTGTGGCCACGCCCCCTCCCCCTCCCCTTCTTTTTAATTTCTTCACAGAGCTTAGTGAATGTGGTGCAATTTTATGTATCATATGCAAGGAAAACAAAAAAATAAATAAAATAAAAACATTTTTACTTGCACATGTTTGGATGATGGAAGTCGGCGGAGCTTCAGCGCATTCACTGAGCTCTAGTGTAAGTTCCCTTTCAATGTAAACAGCATATTTGTCTTTGCTAAATCAACCCTATTATGCCCATCAAACGTTCCGTCCTGCTGGCATTGGTCATCAGAAAAAATGGTGAGAGTGAATATCTCTAGCAGGAATACAAGTAGGAAAAATATGAAAAAAAAAAAAAAAACTCTTCCCTACTTTATCCATACAAGGTTTGTCTCCAGTCAAAGAGAAGAAAAAACATAGCATATAAAATTGCTACACAAGTCATATTGTAATTAACTGCCGGTTCACACTGATCCGACTTGTCAGACGACTTGGTCGCCTGACAAGTAGCTTCCAATGCTGTGCAATGGAACCATTCTAATCAGGGCGACTCAAGTCGCTCCGACTTAGAAAAAGGTTCCTTCCCTATTTTTTTGCAAAGTCAGAGCGGCTTGCATTGACTTCTATTAAGAGAAGTCGTTGCAAGCCGCGCTGAAGTCGCGCTGCGCGGGCAACTTCAGTAGTCACCCGAAGTCGGGGCGACTTTGAGTTTGATTAGTGTGAACCGATTCTTAATATTGATAAAAAGTTTTTCCCCTTTCAATCTGCAGCCACTACAGTTTTCTAAATAGCGAGAACTTTGTGACCTGAAGCATCCATAGTGAGAGGCCTCCATCCCTAAATTTGTATACAGATACTGTAAAATTGAAAATGTCATGGGACTTTAAATGAGGCCAGCCACTTTGTCAAAATTGGTATACAGAATACATATGACAATACATTTATTGAAAAAACAACAAAGCAAGACAGCAAAAATATTCCATAATCATAGGTACAAAATAAACATTTCTAAATATAGTTAAAACATATGAAATGAAGAGCTGACATGTAAAAATTCATAGTTAGTAAAGTAAATTCATAATAAACTAGTACATGGTAATATATGCATAACAAATAAATACATGATTAGTATAAATATAATACACAAAAAATCTTGACATCCTAAAACTCGGCGCGTTTTGCAGAACCCTGTCCGCTTCTTCAGGAATGTGATGCAAGAAGATGTCTATGAATATAAGTAAATATGAAACATGTATGAAAATAATAATAATGAATAGTTTAAAAAAGAAAAAAAACATGATTACTCACAAGTCAGCTCAGCAAGTAAGACCAACATCTAACTTTTCTGACTTTGTAACCAAATTCATGCAATATGGCAACTTGGATCTGTTCTGTACACAGTGGTGTACAGAATGCCCCCAGAAACGTAATTTTTTGCTTTTGCGATTGGCCCACTGATTTTCTTAGTTGTCTGCTTAGGATATAAGTAAAATGTTAGGCCTCTCTTGCAATAGGAACTTCAATTTTAATGAGATACTCTACTAAAGGAATGCAGACAGTGCCGTTTTGCTCAGAAAGACCCTCAGAGTGTACCAGTGGGTATGATGAAGGCTGACATGTTTATTCAGGGATCAGTCTGGAAGGAATATGGTGAAACAAATATCATTTTTTTTTTTCAGATAATAAAAAAAAAGCAGCGAAATTTGTTAAAATCCTTACAGTGTGCATTAAATTGAAGTTACACTTTAAGAAAAAAAATGACAGCAATCCGTGGTTGGGAAATCAATCATAGGCTACCAAGCTATTCACTGTGGTAATATATGTTGCAGTGAAGATGCATACTTTGCAAATGTATGTTCACATAGTTTTTTTTTAGTTTTACCGAGTTTTTGATGCACTACAGGAAACAGGAAGGGAAATTGCATTTGCAACACTAGGTAATTTATTATAATAAACTATTAAAATTACATCATTTGGTAATAAGCGTTTCAGTTTTCAGTGGAGATGAAAATGGTTTGGGCTCAATTTGTTTTGACTTTTTAGTTTGATCTTCAAACATTTCTTTGGATTTTTTTTTTTTTTTTGTAAATAAATATTTAGTAAATTACATTATGGATTTTTTCTAAAGAGAGATCAAAACAGTAGATTTTTTTGTTGTTGTTTTTTTCTTATTGACATTTTTTACAGCTCTAAAGAACAGGTAGCTCTTCTAATGTGTGTCTGTGTGTGAGTTTAATCAGAACCTGAGCTACACAGCCTAGTGCTTCATCTGATGGCTGGAAATGGTACATATGATGTAGTCTTATGATAACAAAAAAAAAATAAAATAAAAAAATATAATAAATAAAAATGTATGCTTTTACCCTAAACATAACACAAAGACAATATGTACAAAATATTATACATTCTCTTTACTTAAGGTTAAAATACACATCACAATAAAATGTACATTTTTACAATTATATGGATCTTATAAATGATGAAAGCCAACCATAAAAACAAGGGCCAGAACCTCAATCCCTGCAGAAATGATAAAGATAGGATTTCCAATATGTTTAATCAAGCTGCGATTATGAAATTTGAATCCCAAATCAGATGTTTTATTAAACAATTAGTCTCTGAACATAATTAGTTTTGTGTGCTGATCCTACTTCAGACTAATATTTTACACTACTTACAGCTTTTATCCTTGCTGAAACCACAACTAAAATCATATTTTCTCTTAGCTAACGGAAATAGAGGAAAACATTTGGAAATTGAATTCTGCAATCATGGTAAAACACATTAGGCAAGATGTTTCTTGTGTAAGCAGCAGTAGTCTCTGGTGACAATCTCAGATGTCATAGATAGTCTCAGAGACTGCTTAGGTGGCAAGTTTTATGAATAAAGCTAAATTTCATGTTTTTAGGTCTAAAGATTGCTGGTCTAATTGCTTCTGTCACAAGCTTGAACTCCATTTAAACACGGTCTTTATTAGGAACATTTTAAACATTGTTGTTTTACTGTATTGTTTAGTATTGGGCAGAAATAAACTGAGCTAGTTTGAGCCTAAAAACAGTAAATTTGATGTATGCTACTTTTTATGATGCTACATGATAAATGTTACAAATTGCAACAACTACAAGCCCAAAGTGCACACTTGCCCAGACTATGGCAATTAAATTATTCTTAACAGGCAGTAAATGAGCTTAAGGTGCCGGTTCAAATATATGTGATGCGGGAACCCTGCAAATCCACTGCAGGTTACTGCATCGCATTCAAATCGCAGGCAGTTCACACTGCAATATGTGAATCGCTGGGGGTGTCAATACAAAGTTAACAACACCCCCAGATCAGTTCGCATATCGCAGTGCAAACTGACAGCTCGGACATGATTCGGATCGCTTTGGTGTGAACCACCATATGATCCGATTCTGCTGCGGACC
This sequence comes from Pelophylax lessonae, assembly GCF_965119305.1. Classification (NCBI taxonomy): domain Eukaryota; kingdom Metazoa; phylum Chordata; class Amphibia; order Anura; family Ranidae; genus Pelophylax; species Pelophylax lessonae. Next base: position 237,948,092 of record NC_138769.1, read on the forward strand.
CAAAAAAGGGTCCTGTGTGATTTGTGTCCGAATCCGAAGCAAAATCAACCATACAATCTGTATGACTGAATTCACATCGCACAGATATCACATGTGATTTTCAGAGCAGTGCCCTCTGAATCACATGCGATGTCTGTCATCGTTATAGTGTTAACCGGGACGTAAATGTATCATCGCTGAGCTCTCTAGCTGCATGTGTTTTGAAGTAATTAATTTCTAAAAATAGTCAAAGAACACAACAACCACTCATAAAATCATTTCTGAACAGCTTAGAAACATGTCCTGTGTGTTTACATTAAAAGACTCCAGAGTATAGAGCATTTGTAGAGCCCATTTTGAAAATTAGGGTTGATGTCAGGCATGTTTCACTTCAGTTAATTATTGTTTCACTAGTTTCTAGTTTCTGTATTATACTTGTAAGAATATCCTCAGAAAGGAATAAGTAATGTTAATACTAGCATACAAGAGTTAAAGTGTTCTATAGGACATTTTCTGATAACATTTTACATGGCATCCTCACATTTATTAATATTAGTAATTTATGCAAATGGTATTGTGCAGTAATAAACCAGCCAGCATCAGGACCTCAATATTATGGCATCACTCCCGGGCAGTCCTATACAAACTCTTTAAGCTTTTATTGTTGACTATGCTTTGTCTCCTCAATGATGCCTTCTGGGGTGTAACTGTACTAATACTTGTGATTCCAACTGATGCTTTCCAAGACATGTCTCTGGATTCTTCTCTGTGTCAGATGCCCCTCAACCCCCACACCTATAATGATAAATGCTTGATTTAGAAGAAGAACTCTTTTTCTGCTAAACTGGCTAAACCTCTTTCATCTACAAAGCTTCCAGCTACAAGAGGGTCCCCACTGGTGTGGTAAATAAGTTATTTAAATGAGAAGTTATAGAAGTTCCCTGAACTAGTTTTCATCGTAACTGGTAAGATAGGCAAGATAAACATTACACACATTGGATTTTGGGAGATTTGAGAGTTGGGAAAAGCATTCGATAAATTCCTCTTTAAAGTGTCCTCCATATTTTTAATCTTCTGCACACTCTGTGGGGATGGGACAAGTTCTAAGACTTTTCTCTTGTAACAGTGGTCAAGGAGGGTTGGCAACCAGTAGTGAACCTTCTCCCTGATGCCATGTATTCTTGGGCCCTTTCACAGGCTTTGAAGCATGAGGGAGCCCATGCACTGCAAGTTTGTGGAGGCATGGGAAGCAGATTCCTCAGGGTCACTGAGGATTACAGTATCTGAAACTGCCTCCCCCCAGCCATGTACTACTCCTAAGGGTTCTGGGGATGGAAAACCATCTGTTGAGGGTTGACGTATGTCTTCCTCTGCTTAAATGCCTCCAAAACTGCCAGAATCCTCCTCCTCCCCTCCTCACCCTTCTCTTGTGCATTCTGTGGCATAGAAAGAATGGTATCTGCATAAAGTGGGCCTTGAGAGGAAAGGTAGTCCTCCTCTTCTTCCCACTGCTCTGCCTTGCGTGCTTTGTCCATAATGTCATACCCAAGTCTGCTCCAGCAGGAACACAACAGAGATTGTGTCACTGATGCATGCATTGTCACAGCTCACCATCCTTTTGGCCTCCTCAAATGGTGGTAGTACAGTGCATTCATCCTTTATCAGCAGCCATTGGGGAGGGGGAAAAAAAGCCTGAGGCTGTTGTTGTGCCATACTCACACAGGTACTCATTGACAGCCCTCTGCTGCATGTGCAGCCACTGAAGCATTTCCAAAGTCGAGTTCCACCTGGTGGGCATGTCACAAATCTGGAGGTTTATGGGCAGGTGGAATTCCCACTGAATTTCAGCCCACTGAGCACTGGCTGTGTATGTCTGCCTGAAATGGCTACAGACTCTTCTGGCCTGATTTAGCAGATATTCCAACCCTGGATACCTATTTGAGAAATGCTGCACCACCAAATTGTGGACATGTGCCAGGCATGGCACATGTGCCAACTTTCCCAGGAGGTTTGTGCCATTATCGCACACCACCAATCCTGGCTCCAGCTGGCATGGCGTGAACCACCTCTGGGCATGCCCCTGTAGAGCTGCAAGAATCTCTTCTCCGGCATGGTTTGTGTCCCTTAGACACACCAACTAAAGCACGCATGGCACCTTTTAGTCTGACTCATTGAATAGCCCCTTGAACGCTTAGGGGGTATGTATGGTTTGTAGGTTAATTCAGCAGAGGAGGGCATGGAGGAGTAGGAGAAGGAGGGGGGTGGAGCTGCCAATTTCGCATCATCACCACTAGCTGTATAGCAATGTGGTGGCACAAAAAGCTGCAGCACTGAGCACTGTCCTGCAGACTTTCGAATTGTAAGTAAAGTTACCCTGTGTGCTGTGAAAGAAATTTAGCATCCCTGACCATGCTTGCTGGACCATATGTCAGTAGTAACGTGGACTTTGCAGCTGACTGCCTTGCCCAACGATGCCACAACATTGCCTTCCACATGATGGTACAGAGCTGGAATGGCCTTATGTGAAATGGAATAGCAACTGAGAACCTGCCATTGTGGTACAGCACATTCTGCAAATTCACAAAAAAGGAGCAGAATCTACCAGACAGAAAGGCAGAAGTTTTAAAGCCAGCAGCTTTGACAATCTTGTATCTAGACAATGGGCATGTGGGTGGCAGTGACTGTATTTTTTTTTCGTGCACAAGATGGGGAAGAGAAATTTGCCGGCTATAGTCTACAGCTGGTGGTGTGCTACTGGCAGATGTGCTGCAAGGACCTGAGACACCCTGCGCTATACCATCATCCCTGTCAGTGGAGGCTGCTAAGAGGTCATGAGGTACAGCAGGGGTAGATTGAGGTGACTAAAGAGGGGCAAAAGAATTGTGTCCCTTTTGTGTGGCTTTCAGGTGCTCTTGCTAACGGGCTAAGTGGTGGAATGTTAAATGCCTTGTCAAGCATGATGTACCCAAATGTCTGTTTTTTTTTGCCACCCTTGATGTGCTTGAGACAAATTGCAACAGTGCGATTGGCTGCACATGTGCTAAAAAAAAGGCCCAGACAGCTGAGCTGTGGGAAGAGTGCTGGGGGATAACAGCTCCACAATGATATGGAATAGGATGGCTGCTCTCCACGCTTCCATGATGGATGCTTCATTGGAGGTTGTGCCCCACCCTCACTTTCCTAACCTCTGCTCTAACCAGGCACCCAAGTCGTGTCAGTGACCTCATCATCATCAGCTCCTCCATCCGCATTACCACTGCAGACAACTTGGCAATAGGCTACAGCTTGGGGGAACATGACCAAATGCCAATTTGTGTACCAGTATTTTCCCCTCTCTGTAGGGTCATGTTCCTACCTTTCTCAACGTCAGAAACAACATCTGAATCAAGTAATGGCTGTGCATCGACAAGAAGCAAGTGTTTGTTAAAAAACTCAGCTGGTTCCTCCATCCCTGATGCTGGGGCTATGGCAGAAATAGCTGTGGAAAAGGAGGCAGATTTAGCCACTCTGGCAGCTGCAGTGGACTGTGCACTAGTTTTTTGCTTGGGTGACCAAAGATGAGGAGGATGAGAATGGTTTAGTAAGCCAGTCCACCACCTCCTCTGCATGCTCTGGCTGGATAGCACAGGCAATATCACTATACATAGAAAATCATGCCCTGCCTGAGGACTGATCACATCCACCTTTGCCTGTGGACACATACGCTGCTGGTTTTTGGTGCACTTTAACCTGAGTACTCGCTACACAGACACACTCCACCAACACACTACAAAATACTGCAGTAAAATTGCACTGATTACTGCACAAAAATATACTGCGTTAAATGTGCAATAACACACAGAAATATACTGCATTAAAAGTGCACTAACGCACAGAAATATACTGCGTTAAACATGCACTAATGCACAGAAATATACCACGTTAATTGTGCAGTAATGCACAGAAATATACTGCGTTAAACGGCACATAACACACTGAAATATACTATGTTAAATCTGCACTAATGCACTGAAATATACTGCACTAAATGTGCAGTAACACACAGAAATATGCTGCGTTAAACATGCACTAATGCACAGAAATATACTGCGTTAAACGTGCAGTAACACATTGAAATGTACTGCGATAAAGGTGCAGTAATGCACAGAAGAATACTGTTAAACATGCACTATTGCACTGATATGTACTGCGGTAAACAGCACATAACACACTGAAATATACTGCATTAAATGTGCAGTAACATACAGAAATATATTGTGATAAATGTGCATTAACGCACAGAAATATTCTGGGTTAAGCGTTTAGTAATGCACAGAAATATACTGCGTTAAATGCCATGTAACACACTGAAATATACTGTGTTAAATGGCACATAATGCACAGAAATGTATTGGGTTAAAGGGCATGTAACGCACTGAAATATACTGCGTTAAACAACACGTAACGCACAAAAAAATACGTCTTTAAATTTGCGCTAATGCACTGAACTATAATGCAGTAAACCTGCCCTAAAAAACAAACTGACACTAAAGTAAAAATAAATGGTCACTCACTACACTCACTAAACTATCACTAGATTCACACTAAAGTAATCATAATGTTTACTATACTCACACTGACTGAACTATCACTATATTCACACTAAACTGATATTCTACACAGAGTGAGTAGTACACTATAGCACACTATAGCACACACAACTCTCTAGTAGCACTGAACAAAGCCCTGTTCTATCTCTCTCCACGCCAATATCACACTGCAAATGGCCGCTATATAATACTTTTATAGTGTGGGGTGGGACTAAGAGCAATGAGCCATGATTGGACAGAGAAATCATTACTTTCTCCAATCATGGCTCGGACAGTGCTCTGATCCCTGATTGGGCAATGATTTAATTGAATTTGCCAATCAGGGCTTCCAATGCACTGTGCGGCGGTGCAGTGCATTCTGGTCATTCAGCGGGCCGAACAAATGGTAAAATCCCCCGATAACTCATGTGTTCATCGAACAAGCGAACAGCCAATGTTCAGCCCAAACTCATGCTCAGGCCGAATCGTTCGCCCATCCCTAACCACCACTAGGTCACATGGTAAAAGGGGCAACTAGGCAGCATTTGCTGGTTCTGATACTCAGCACATAATCTCAAAAAATGAAGAATCTTACCACAGACCACTGGCAGGGATAATACAGAGGTTGTGAATAAATAGTTCACAGATTTAATGTTATGTATAACACACGCTATAGAGCTGTAATATACTTGAAAGTACACAAAATGAAATATCTAAAGTTGCATTGACAGTAACTTATTTTTACCTGCCATTCAGTTCCAGTGTTGTATTTAAGGATACGCTAAAGTATCTGAACACATATTTAGACTGAACTTTGCTTGTTCAGGCATTTGGCAGACCTTTGCATATATCGTAGCAATTTTTCCATCACTACTATATATGACAGCTTTCTTCCTCTGTTTTCAATGGTTGTGAATAAAGCAGTGTGTTATGGTATTGTCTGCATTCTTAGCAATAAGTGACATTACCCAGCCCCATTCATTTGCTGGGCAGGAATTTCCTGCTATGTTAACAAAGAGGCAGGAACAGTGACTGACGTTATTGTCCTAATATCAGAGTTGTATAAAGTACTCGAAACCCATACTTGAGTAAAAGTACAAGTGCTCGATCAAAAAGTGACTTGAGTAGAAGTGGAAGTGCTCGATCAAAAAATGACTTGAGTAGAAGTACTAAAGTATTCAACATTTTTTGTACTTAAGTATTGCAAGTAGTTTTTTTTTAAAATTTTGCTACTCAAGTACTGAAAGTAAAAGTACCAGTAGTTTTGAAAAAAAAAATTGCTACTCAAGTACTGAAAGTAAAAGTACAAGTACTGTGTTATGTAGTTATTAAAGAAAGAAGTCAAAAGTTTGAACACCATATTGTTTTTTATTATTTCAAATGCAGCTTTTATTTATACATACAGTAGCATTTATTTTCGTATGCGCTGATAATATACATGTTTTGAGCTTCATGAAACCTGCCATCTATTGTTCTGGCAGTAGTAATTTTTATAATAGTAACGAGTAACTATGCAGCACAAAAAAAAAATATCGGAGTAGAAGTATTGAAATTATTGAAAAAATGTAGTGAAGTAAAAATGGAAGTAGGAGAAAAAAATTCTACTCTAGGAAAGTACAGATACCGCCTTTCGGGACTTAAGTACAGTAGTGAAGTAGTTCTACTTAGTTACTATACATCTCTGCCTAATATGGCCACATAGCCATATCTGGGCAATGACATTGACCGATTATGATGACCATGGCATATTTAGTCAATTAAATGACTCGCTATACCCCAACCCTTTGTTCGCATTTAGCTTCAGGAACCAGAGCTGTCTTGCAGGGAATAAGTCAGTGGGTTATTTCTTTCAGCAAGTCAGTGGGCATCATGATTGACAAACATTGCTGGATGATGTGCTTAATGATGGATGTATGTTGTGGGACATTTTTTTTAATTCTGTAATTTTTTTAAATAGTATTTTATTTACTATTTACATTTTTTGTGAATGGGTAAGGATACTATATTCCCCTTACCCATTCAGGTAGGAGGGACCTGTTTTTAGGGCCCCCCTATGTATTACAGTGGGTTTCAAGATTCCAATAAACGTACTGCCGACAGACTCCCAAAATCACTTCAAACAATCATGTTGTTGAGTCCCTGGTCCTCAACAAAATGATGATGTAGAGATAATGTGGCTTGGTTCAGGAGGGGGGTACAAGCTCAGAAAGGGGTGCATCCATGCTCAGATAAGGGTCTAGTATAGAGTTTGGGGGGGACCCAACACCTTTTTTTGTGGGATCCCCTCAATATCCATACCAAATCCTCATCAAGGATAAGGCACTGTTTTTTACTGCTAGGGGGAACCCCATGCCATGCTATTTTAGGTACCATTTAGGATAGAGGTCTAGTAATAGTAAAGATAATCCCTGATTGCTTTGTTTACAAGCAGGAGTAGGCAGCTGGGACCTGTTAATAATTGTCACTTTTTTCTTCACAAATGTCATTTTTTGCTGTAGTAGGCTGTAAACATTATACAGGTGTGCCACATCACAGGCAGGTTAAGGCACGTTATTTTACAATAGGTATTGGAAATTTGCAATTTTAAAGTTTTACTGTAAGCATTATCTCTACTCCCTGCCAAAGGAATGTTTAAATAAAAATAATTTTGCTTTGGTACATGTTCCCCATGGCATTGCCCAGCCCCCATGCCATTTCCTGGCCTGTTAGCTCAGAAAATGGCCATTATTAAACGCAAGTACAATTGTCTCACTCCTTGATGTAATAAAGAAAACTGCAGTGTACACATCCTGTTAGAAGAGGAAAAGCCTTAGAATTTTCAATGTCAGTGGATGCTTGATGACTTGCAATTCAGTGCAGATATTTTATAAAGCAACAACTTGTATACAACATTTTAATTAACAACTTGCTGACCTCCCGTCGCAGTTTTACTGCGGCAGGCTGGCTCACCTGCACAAAACGACGTAACCCTATGTCAGTCACGCACATGGTGCTGGGGGGGAGGGGGTGGCGGGCGTGCACCGCCGGTGGTGCGCTCCCGCCCCCACTAGGCAGCTGGGATGCCAATCCATGGGACTGGCAGCCGTGATTGCTGCCGGACACCCACTTAGAAAGAAGGACGGTCAGCTGTTGATCACCACTGTTAACCCCTTCCCTGCCAGAGTCATTATTACAGTAACAGTGCATATTTTTAGCACTGATTACTGTAACAATGTCACTCACTGGTCCCCCCAAAAGTGTCAAAAATGTCAGTTAGGGGTCCGATCTGTCTGCCACAATGTCCCAATCCTGCTGAAAATCACAGATTGCCACCATTACTAGAAAAGAAAAAAAATGACATAAATCGTTCCCCTAGTTTGTAGACACGATAACTTTCGCGCACAAAAAATCAAAATACGCTTATTGCAATTTCTTTTACCAAAAATATGTAGTGGAATACAAATTGGCCAAACATTTTTAATTTTTTTTGGGTTTTTTTGGGAATGTTATATAGCAGAAAAATATTATTTATTTATTTTTTTTTCAGATTTGTTGCTCTTATTTTATTTTTAGCGCAAAAACTAAACTATTTGAAAAAAATATATAAATAAATAAATAAAAATCGCAGAGGTAATCAAATACTACCAAAAGAAAGCTCTATTTGTGGGGAAAGAAAGGACATAAATTTTATTTCAGTACAGTGTCGCACAACCGCACAATTTTCTGTTAAATTTACATAATTACATACGCGCGAGCTCAGAGGGATAGGGCACTTGACATTTTTTTTTCTTTCTTTTCTACTTTATTTTACCTTTTATTTTTACACTTTTCCTTTAAAAAAAAAAATTGATCACTTTTATTCCTATTACAAGGAATGTAAACATCCCTTGTAAAAGATATAAGCAGGGCAGGTCCTCTTTATTGTGAGATCTGGGGTCAAAAAGACCTCAGATCTCATATCTACACTAAAAAGCAAAATAAAAAAAGTCATTTTTTTTCATCACAAAAAAATGGGCCCTTTAAGGCTGTTGGGAGGAAGCGACGTATGACGTCGCTCCAGTCCTCCAAGGCCATAGACTCAAGTGGGGGCCAGCTTGCCTTCACTCAACTTCCTGCTTAGGAGGGGGAAGGACCGGATCATTTTCCCTCCTACAATGGCTCTGGTAAGTGGGGAAAATGTCCGAGAAGCAGTGGGGGGGGGGGGGGGGGCGGGGGGGGACACCTCTCCCGCCGCCCATAAAAGTGATTCCACAGCGATACGATGAAGCTGGCGTAGTTTGCCAACAAAATGCTTCAGCATCCCATCACCAGCACTGATGTGGCCTTGGGTTATGACCGGCCAACATACACTCTGCAGCTGAAAGCAATTGATTGAGTGGGAGTTAGTTACTAGATGGAAGAGAGACGGCTGCAGCATCAGCACAACACGGCTCTTGGAGACAAGCACCAGTGTGGCACTTAGCAGAGGTCTATAGGGGGGAGTGTTCACCTACATGCCTGCATTACCCTGATACACTGAGATCCACATTTGTTCTCTGAACATGTTATCTACTAGGGACTATTGGCTACTTGTACAGTGACTCCCCCTGACCCCAAGCCTCTCCTGCTGACCACGAGTGATCTCCATATATATGCTGAGTGTAACCTACATGCTGTCTAACCTATTACTAGCCACTGGTTTGGTGATTATCACATAGAACTGTTATCCATGAGCGGATGGATGGATGATAAATGGATACATAATCTGCTCCAAATCCTTACTTTGTGTGAAGTATCTTCTTTGTTACTATCTATGAACTGCCTGCCATCCACAATTCTGGTATTCATATCCATGAGCAGATCGATGGATGATCAATGGACACTTAATCTGATTATTATCTACATGTTGTAATTGAAGTGCCTCCTCTGCCACAATTTTTGAACTACTTGTCATCCACTACTATGGTTTGTTGTCATTATCAGCAATTTCAATAATAAATCACTCAGATGTTGCTCCAGAAGGGGACCTCACAGTGACTGCACATCTACCTTGTTCTACCTACATCCACATAATCCAAGACTGTTTATATGGTTTATCCAGATTCAGATTATAGATTCAGATTATATCGGCCAATACCGTGGTGATTGGTGTACGTAATGACTTGGGTAAATTATGAGCAGCTGCTGGTCCTTCCCTTATCCCTATTAGACAATGTTTTCTTTTTTAACTTCCCTGGTTCACTTTGACATGCTGTGGTTGTATCTTTTACTATTCAATCAAGGTTTCAATAAAGGTTTGTTTTAAATGCTCCGTGTGTCTACTATCAACCCACTTTTTCTTGTGTACACCATTTACCTAGGTGTCATACATACCCTTTTTTCATATATATACTGCTTGGGGTTGGAGACTGCACAGTTCACTGTAATAGAAGCAGCACCTTCTGGTGCTTTACCTTTTTACTGATTTAACTATTAGGGAGTACTGTGGTGATCCCCGGTATTATCCTTCCTGTTTTTAGGACTAAACTTTCTGAGTAAAGTTCCACTTTAAGTTGCACAGAATTGCATGACAATGGAAATAACAATGTTTTCAAATATGCACATACACATCAATGCAACTCAGCAAGCTCAATGCAATTATGGAAACAGTTCTTGTACTACTTTGGTGTGATTTTGGCCCCATAAATACAAAACACATCCAAGTTACACTACATAATTACATTGAAAATCGGATAAGAATCATATAATAGAAGCGTGAACCTAGCCTAAAAGTATACATTAATTTTCACAAATTACCCTCAGTGGTGCTTATAAAGTTTCATTCTTAAGCTATTTTGAAACCACCCATGTTAATCTTTATCTTAGACCTAACTGGATTCTAACAACTGCTTTTTTTATACTGTGTCTTATTAACCATTGTTTTTATCACAAATGGCACACTGGGGTGGGTTTCTTAAAGGCAAATAGACTGTAAACTTTTCAAATGCAGTTGCACTCATTTCCCTTAGTAAACTTATATGTGGTAAAGCTTTACTTTGTAAAAAAAATCAGGGACAACAAAAATAAAAAAAGCATGTTTTGCTTGCACATGATTGGATGATGGAAATCAGCAGAGCTTTACTGCATTTACTAAGCTCCGGGAAAATAAGTATAACTGCATTTGCAGACTGCACCATCTATTTGTCTTTAGTAAATCCAGATTTAGTAACTGGAGATCATTTTCTTGTTATTTGCCGCTATATGGACACGTGTAAATACTACAGACAATATGTTCAGTTGTTCACATCTTTAATCTCTCCCTCTCTTCTAGCATCTTCCCCAACTCTCTAAAACATGCATTAGTTGCTCCCATACTTAAAAAGCCTTCACTAGACCCCACCAATCCTAACAACCTACACCCCATCTCCTTGCTCCCCTTTTTATCCAAACTCGATGAAACATCTAGTCTACAACTAACTGAGCGACCACAGAGAATAACCGTCTTGATCCCCTTCAGTCTGGATTCTGCCCTCCACACTCCATGGAAACTGCTCTCATAAAACTCATAAACAATTTGATAACAGCTAAATCCAATGGACACCATTCTGTACTTCTACTCCTGGAACTCTCTGCTGCTTTTGACACACCCCCTCTTTCTCAAAAAACTCCACGTCTTTGGTCTCCGTGACTGTATTCTTCACTGGTTCTCATCCTACTTATCCAGTCACACCTTTAGAGCTACTTACAGTTCTAATTCCTCCTCTCCCTTTCTCTGTGGTTCTGTTCTTGGACCTCTCTTTTTCTCCATACACCTCCTCCCTGGGTCAGGCAATAGCCTCCCATGGCTTCCAATATTATCTTTACGCTAACAACATCCAAATCTATCTCTCTACCCCTCAGTTCACTCCTTCAGTCTCCTCACATATTATTAATTTACTAACAGACATGTACACCTGGATGTTGCACCATTTCTTCAAACTCAATCTATCAAAAACTGATCCCATGATTTTCCTTTCTCCACGTACCTCTTCCCCTGAATTCTCTGTCAAGATCGATAGCACTACTATCAGCCCGTCCCCGTATACCATGCTCCTAGGTCCTGGACTCTGAACTATCCTTTCGGCCCCCCATCCAATCACTGTCCAAAATCTTGCCCCCTCAACCTCATCAACATCTACAGAATATGCCCCTTCAAAAACCATGAAAACACAAAGCTCCTAGTTCACTCCCTGGTCATCTCCTGCCTCAACTACAGCAACTCCCTCCTCTTGGGAGTTCCTTTTACATAGGCTATCCCCCTTCAGTCCATTATAGTGTCTGCTACACCTCTCTGTCAATACCTCCGCAGGCTTCCATTCACCCAATTCATTAAATTCAAAAATACTAACAACAACTTACAAAGCCATCCCCAATTCTGCCCCCCAGCTACATTACCAACCTAGTCTCAAAATATCAACCAAATAGTTCTCTAGTTACGCTGAAGCTTTTTCCGAGCTTCTCCTGTCTTATGGAAATCCCTACCCCAATTTGTCCGACCTTTTCCTACTCAATCCCTGAAAACCCTTCTCTTCAGAGAAGCCTATTCTGTGATTGACCCTGTGGGGTTGATTTACCAAAGGTAAATAGGACTGTTCTCTTTGCAAGGACTTTTTTACTTTACAAGGGGATGTTCCCTTAGCTTAAGGAATGAGCTTAAGGAATGAGGTGAAGCTCTGCAGATTTCCACCATTGAATCATGTGCAAGCAAACATAGTGTTGTTTTTATTTTCCTTACATGTGTTTCAGGTCTACAAAGAGAGTTTAACTACAATCACTAAGCTAATGCAAGCTAATGGAACTTTTCTTGCAAAGTGAACATCCTTTTTTTTCAGTAAATCAACCCCAGTGCATCTTTCAGCTTTGGCTTTTAGATATTTATAAATTCAACTGGTAATGTAAATATTATACCATATAATGATGATGATGATGATGGGCACAACATGATGTTGGGCTTTAAGCACTAATATCACACATTTGTTGCATCTGGTGGTATTTAGAATGACTTGTATTTTAAATATACAAGGAAAGGCCATTTCTCCATGACTGTTTAGATTGCAGATGATACTTCCATAGTCTTCTCTGTGGGCTCCCAGGAGCATAACAAGGCTAAATGTATCCAATGAGAAGAATTTAAATAGACTGCTTTTTCATTTTAAAACTAAGTTTTTATGAAGCTGAGATCTAAGATCTATAAAGAAACTGGTAGTGAAAAAGGTTCAGATACTTTGCTCTGAATTTGTTAGGGTTATAAATGCACATCATGTTCTCACATTTTTCTTCCTGCATTAATATCTATAACTGAGCTAAAGTTAAAACACTCAGCATGACATATACCTGGACAGTCTAAAATAAACAAAACTAAAGTGGACCTAAGGTGAGTGTGAAACAAAGAGCCTAATTATATTTTTAAGTGAAAACAGGAAGGAAAAGATAATTAGAGCATGCATTGTGTTAACTAGACATCTATCCAATATAGAGTCTCAAACAAATGAATATCTTAGCTTTTTTATTGGTCATGTTTTTAAAAAGAAAAAGCTGACTGCTAATACATTTTTACTGAAAAAGTGGGAGAAGAATGCAAACTGTATCCCCTCTATACAGTCTTTACCACATTGAAAATAATACCTGTACTGGTTTAGTGTCAAGAGTTTCATGCAAAGTCAAGGTATTTTCAATATGCCTTGAAATTACCCATTGCCTGGAATTCTTTCATATAGTATTGTGACAAAGTCATAGGATGAATTCATTAGTCATGAATCAACTGTT